>NC_086153.1:207508322-207523322 GCF_035149785.1 Candoia aspera | reverse complement strand
AGTGAATATACAAATGATAAGATGCTGTGATTCTTTGAACGTGGGACCTCTTCTGACCTTAGAGGAAATTAAAGGCAAATATATTTCCCATCCCCATTACTTTTGTTTAATACTTATTCATATTGACCTTTCTTGCTAGATTACTTCTATTTCTTGGACAAGGTCTAATTTTTGAGACTTTGAGATTTAGCAATCCCACTGTGGAATCATGGGCTTAAATATTTTTTGGGCAGGTAATGCTTGATATCCACTCTCGCTGCACCACAGAAAACTAGACTTCTTTTAAAGCATTCAGCAAACAGAGGAAAGGAAAGGAAGAAAGCACTATAGAAGAAATAGGTGAATCATTGCTGAGTAACTTTTGCAAGATCTTGGCTAGCTTCTACAATCTACACTTTCAGTAAAACAAATGCATTCCCCATCATATATTTGTGTTTACAAAAGTTAACTTTCATGTTATTTTTTTAAACTAAGCAGGCTTATGGATAATTTGGTTCAAATTTAGAACAGATGTCAGCAATCGTTTTGAACAGAGAATGCCAGGTGGACAGAATGTTATTTCACAAATAAGACATGAAAGCAAGGCAGGGAGCACAGGCCCTAGCTGTAGGCCTGGTAGAAAGAGTACATCTAGTGCAGTACTGCAATGTCTACTCTGGCCACAATTCTCTAGGAAAGTGTTTCTCAACCTTGGCCACTTTAAGATGGGTGGACTTCAACTCCCAGAATTCTCCATGCTGGCTGAGGAATTCTGGGAGTTGAAGTCCATCCATCTTAAAGTGGCCAAGGTTGAGAAACACTGCTCTAGGATTTCAGAACAGGATGCTTTCTCAGCCCTATTGGACCTACAAGGAAATGAATCAGTGAGCTTTTCTGGATAAAGCATATGCTCCAGCTGTGAGTTATACCTTTTTTCCAATGCTTTATGAACCAATATGTATTCTCTTCAAAAGGTACAGATCTAGAGAATGAACAACAAGCAAATATTCTCTGCATTGGGAAGCAGAAATGTAAGTTGTCTGTTATCTGCTTCAGTGTGCTATTAGATGTCTATCATAATATGTTCATCCTAACTGAAGTCTGGTGCCTACCTCTGCAGATAGAATGGTGGAAGGGTGGAATGAAGCATAATGCTATCTGAAATTTGTAAGGCTCTTCCCATCAAACTCATGGATATAGGATTGGGACTTATGAGCACCTAGAGAACCTTCCCAGCTACAAAAATGCATTTTCACTATATTAATATAAGTCCTTTGGTGCAATAAACAAATGGCTAAGACATTAAACTGAACTAATTTTATGATATTGTAAACATAACAGACACTCATGGCCTAAAAGTTGAAACAGACTTTCTGAGAAGAAGTGACCTTTGACTTGTTGAATCAAAACTTTATATCTTTATCTCAGTAATACTTGAATCTAGATTTTATTCCCCTGAAAAAAGACAGCTTATACAAACAAAATCTTTCTCCAGAGTGTTTAGTATTTTGACCATCTGTGGGTGATTGATCCACATAGAAAAACTTTGTTAACAAGAAAACTGCCAACATAAAAAAAGCAGGACAAAATCCAAATACTGGGATTACAAGCACAGAAACCATTAAAAAAAAAACACCAAAAAACTTTGATCTGTAAAGGTATCTGATGTCCAACTAACATTATGTGGAATTTATTTTTCTGTGCATTAAACTCACAGAATGTATTTATTTAGTAAATGTATAGGCGACCCATCTCATATACATGACACTGGATGGCTCATGTATTCTGTAAAACAGAATAAAAAACAATAACAACATAAAAATAGCAGCTGAGAAGACTCACAACCACTCAAACAAGCCATGACACAGGTTCACCCATGCTATCAGGGCCTCAGGATCAATGGCAAAGCCAGGTTTTTACTGTCTTGTGAAAGGCCAGCAGGGTCAGGGCATGTCTTATTTCTGGGTGGATGATGTTCCAGAGGGCAGATGCCATGGTAGAAAAGGCTGTCCTCCTGGGTCCTAACAGATGACACTCTCTTGAAGATGGGACCCGGAGCATGCCTCTCCTGCCAGATCTAACAGGACAGGTAGACACCACGTAATAAAATTCACATGCTTAATTTTTTTGGCATACTTGGACTGGCTCGTCAGTATTTCCCAATATCAAGATTTTTTGACTCTGTCTTGAGTGTTGTATATTGGTTAATAAGAAAAAAAAAGGAAACTGAAAAATTCCTTCTCAAACATGCCAACTATTAAGATTTATTACAGATCAAGGCATTTCTGTTTAAGGCTCAGTCCATAATCTTAAATAATCTTAAACTTTTCAAATTCTAAGAAACAGTTAAAAGCAGGCACTACTAATTGTTTAGATTTTTGCCACTTTAGACCACAACTTGTCTTCCCCTTGAACAGATCTTTCTTTACCTTCAACCTGTCCCATTTTCTACTTTCAAACTAGCCTTTCTTCCCCAAGTTAGTTTTTTGGCTGTTCATGTCTGAGCCTTTCCGTAGTATCCAAGTTGTTTCTTCTTTTTATAATGCCCTTTTATTTATTTTGTTTTCCCTTAGAGACATGCCGGCTTCACTATTTTATTTTCAATTGCACTCAGTTCCCTCCTGGATTAATTATTCCTGTTTCTACTTGTCTGGATTTTTTTTGTTGGACAATTACATTTGACCACCTTCACATGTCACTTGAATTTACAAGAGTCTATTCTTCTCACCGAAGACAGTCTTCACTAATCTATACTGTAGATAAAGAAGATATGAGTTTTCTTTCATTTTTAGATCACTCTGCTATATGGTGAGAAACTTGTAAAGAGTACTATTTAACAAGCTGGACTGGTGGAAGTTTAGGTGGAGCTGAATTCTACCAAAAAAGAATAGTTAAAATCAAATTGTGCCTAGTTTCACCTGTTGTAATTTGGTTGATAGGATTTTTTCCTGACAGTTTACTGTTTCCTAATAAATTGTAGTAAGAATTACATTGTTCTTAATGGTACATATGGCAATCTTTACAAGACATGTAATTATATAGACATAATTGCATTTTCTCTGTAATTGCTGCAGGTCGCACTATCTGCCTATGTATATTCATTCTTTTACATTTTGTTCTCTAAAATTTAATTGTATACATTATTTTTATTGAAGCATGTCCCACCTTAAAACAGGGTTCACTGTTTTTCTGTTCTGAATGTTTGTGTATCTATCCAAACATATAAAATTCCATCACAAATGTGGAACTAATTTTAAACATAAAAGATCGAGACACTTAATTAGATAAATAGTCAGAAGTTAAATCATACTGAGTTCAGTGGGCCTTCTTTCCAGGATGAGATTTATAAAATAGCAGCCTTAAGTTTTCAGGTAAAATAATAATAATTTGTTTTATTTTTCTGTTGATATCTTATCCCAACTGCTCACTTTGATTGAAAGAAAATTAATGAGTGAATTGTAATATTTGTAAATGCAAAAGGTATTAAACATACCTATGTAAATACATACAACTCACAGACTAAGCCCAATCAATACCTGGAACATCAGTGAAGGTTTCTCCAAGGACAGATACATGAAAATTCAGTTCCATCTCTTTCAGTTTCATCAGCACTTTAAAGAAACTTTCAGGATCCTTATCGTGTTCCCTTGAAATGAAACAGAATGCATCTTGAGTTTTAGATTGTTTATTTACTCTATTTTTATGTCCATAATTCTTATGCCATCTCCATACAAACCTCGAGATGGCCCACAACATAGTAAGATGGTAAAACATAATCATAAAACCAGTGCATCATAAAAACTTGTTAAAAAACTTACCAGACTTCATATAGCAGTAAACCAACCATGAAAACTGATAGTGCCTGGACATCTGCTAAGAGGTGGTACCTTGTGCCCTGAAGCTCTATGGAACAGAATAATCTAACAGATGACAGACACCTTTTTGGTGTAGAGTGGAAGGCAGTTCAATAAACCTTTTATGTATTTCCACAACAGGTTCAGAATCACTCTAAAAAAGTAGTTTTGCCCCAAATTAAAACCATAATTCCAGATTTAAACTGGTTTAGAATCCATTCATCTCTATAATTCAGATAATCAAGCAGCCCATCCTTAGGTGTCAGACTGGTTTTTAGGAGTAATGGCAAGTTTTAAAACAGAGCAAAATGGACATTCCATTGAATAGCAAAGACACAGGTACAATAGGAATGTCTTATTAAACTGTTGAATGAACAGTCCAGTAAATAAAAAACTCTCTAGTTGTTCATTACAGACTGTCCAGCTAAAACATACATTACACACTTTGTATAATAGTAGTTACATAATATTATGGAGAATGCAGAAAAGGTGTACAGAACAGTAAGCCAAAGAAAATAAAGGTAATGAAATAAGGTAAAAAACAAAAAAGAAATACAGCTCTCTCTAGCTTTCAACATCCTTCACTATAGCTCTCTGTTTCTTTCTATCCTTGCAAACCATCCTTGCTTATACAACATCAATACACTGCCTTTTAACTCCATCTCTGTACAGGGGAACAATAATGGCATTATTTCACTTGTCAAATGCAGATGCAGTCTTTACAAATATTTTAAACACGTTACACAGCCACTGTACAAGCACACATCTGTATTTTAACATTTTTCTAGTTATACCATCTATATCTGCAAATCTATATTTTTTTACAACTTGTGGATATTTGGGCCCCCTGGTACTGGGGACTCTCCATATTTTGTCATGGATGGGACTGCACTTCCCATTTGAGACAGGTGTGCAACAGACTGGTGAGACTGGTGGATTGTCTTGGGCTCATACCTCAAAGAGCAGCTGGTAGCTGTTGCCAAGGGGGCCTTTAGAGATCCATCTTGTGAACCAGTTACACTAACTACTGTACTTTACACTAACTATAAACTAACATTTACAGCTTTTGCTTCAATTCCACTCTTTCACACAGCATTGTAACTCCCACATAAATCTTTTTTTTTTTTTAATTGTAATCTGGGGTGGAAGGGGGATAGTTTGTCGTGGGGGTGGCTGGCACCATGATGTGGCCCCGAGAAAGTTTAACAATACTGTAATTTCACCATCTGGGGTTTTAGTTTTATATTTTATATTTTAGAGCTTTTATTATATTTGTATATTTATATTTTATAATATATCTTTTAATTGATATTTAATTGTTACTGTTTTAATTTCTTCGTAAACTGCCCAGAGTTGTTTCGAGATGGGCGGTGGAAAAATGCAATAAATAAATAAATTAAAACATTTCAAGAGAGACAGAAAAAAGTATTTTTTTCTTTCTTTCTCGATATAACTCTCTTGGCTATTCCCCATGCCTGGTATTACCAATACTCCTTGAAATGTTTAGATTCCACACTTCTGGAATATAATTCAAAATAACATTGTAATCTTTAATTTGAAAACATTTACCCAGACATCTGCTTATATATGTTACAATATTCTTCCAAAAAGAAACCAAAACCAGACTAAATCATGTGTCAGAAATTTCTGAAATACTCCTTCCAGCATTCCTACACCTCACTGAGGTACCAAATAATATCATCATTTTAATTTTTTAATTACATTCCATATTACTTACTTCCCTTAACAATGCATTGTCCTCTCATTTTTTTTCCAGCAACCATCCCCTTATATGCATTTTTTTGCTTATCCACTGTGACCTTTTCTCATCTTCTTTGACTTCAGCATTCCACCATCTTTTTTATACTTCCCATTAACATTACTCCATACCCCACACTCTCAGCATCACCAAAAATAGTCTGTTTTACATTGAGAACCTCTTATCACCCTTGCATCCTTCGCTGCTCTTCTCAACCTCAATCAAATCAGTGATGTTTTTAGATGTGCATTAATTCCATGGTCATTTACTGGGGGTGTTTAAACAAAGACTCAATGGCCATCTGTCAGGGATGTTGTAGTAGTGGATTTCTGTACTGGGAAAGGGGCTGGACTAAACATTCTCACAAGGTCAGTTCCTATATACTCTTTACCATTTTAGAAAGTGTTTTTATTATTGAAAAATTAGGACTTTACTTACATGAATGATAAAGTGCTTCCTTACAAGAAAAGCATATACAAAATGAAGGATGCAATCAGGGTTTGGGCATTTAAAGCCCAATCCTAGCTATGCCTATTTGAAAGTAAGCCCTATGCACTTCAGAAACGAACTAGAAGTAAGCATATATAAAACTACTGCCTTTTAGTAGTCACAGGAAAGTAACAATCTCCCAACTCACATTTTTCACCGGATGATGTCTCCTAAGATATATCATGATACAAAATAATTTCATACACAACTGACACGTGTGCAAATCTCTGAAGGCACTGAGTGTGTTCAAAGGGTTATAAATAAGCTAAGCTAAAAGCAATATTAAAAAGGTCAATCTTAATCTTCTTAAAACATTTAAAAAGGAGCTTTCTCTTATTTCACTTGTACAAAGGACTCAGAATGGAGAGAGATGGGGAAAATGGACATTTTAATACTGCTTTATGAATGTACAATGAGGTAGGAACTCACTTTTTCCAAGCATCAGAAAATAAAATAGGAAAACCTTGCTTTCAGGTATGCACTTGTGATTAAAACAAGACAGCATTTAGAGAATCCAACATCACACTAATATTGGCTGATGATGCTGATAAAATTATACTAAAATGCTACGTACTTGTGCAAAACCAGAATTTCCAAGAAACCAAACTGTCATCGTAACCTTACACACGTACACACATAAGTATATTGCTTTTATAATATTTTAGAAAAGCCTTCGAACATTTGCATTTCATATGCATTCTTAAAGTACCATAACTGATTTCTAACATGTCATCAAAAAGAAAGACAGAGGTATTGTTCAATGAGAAATGAAAGTGTTAAGTTGTAATAGCAAGTTAGACTCTTAATTACAAGTCATGTCTGCTACGTGTTGTCTCTGCCAGTTTTTATTGTCTCTTACCAGGAGCAATTGTTGGTCATTATATGAGGAAACAGTGTACTAAGTGACAAGTGAGGAGCTTTGGGTATAAGTATAAAATCAACTTAAATAAACACTTTTTCTGCAATGATTAAAGTTACCTACACACACACACACACACACACACACACAGTGGTGTGTGTATATGTATGTGTGTGTGTGTGTGTATATAGTGGGATACACACACACACACCTCTCTCTCTCTATACACACACAAACACACACACACACACACATACATACAGTATATATATATATATATACTGTGAGAACGCTCCCAATCTTCACATCCTTAACAATCTTTAATCTGTGCAGCCACAGCAATAACATCTGGGCCAGTTGTGGGTTCAGGAGCTGCTTTCCCATAGAGAAGGTAGAGAAGATAGAGCAAGATCTCTTCCGGCCCCTATAGAATTTATAGGGGAATTTATCTTCAACCCTACTGCCAAACTTTCTACCAACGCAGAGGGCTCTAAGGAGTAGCTTCCCAGCATCCAATAAGAAAAGGAATACCACACCTCTAATTGTGAACTTTTTAGAGGTTTTACTTATAACATTAGGAAACAACACACAAGCACATGAATAGCAAAGTCACAGGTACAATAGGAACATCTTATTAAACTGTTGAATGAACAGTCCAGTAAATAAAAAACTCTCTAGTTAGGATAGTGACTAGACACTATCTAGTCAGGATAGTGTGTTGTTTGCAAGAGATTGGGGAAACTCAGACAGGGTTTCCTAATCACGAGATAAAAGATGTTCTTTCAGTCAAGCCTTCTGAAAGGAATGCTTTGAAGATAACATGGAGGATGGTGGGAGAGAATTATATATACTGCCTTTTCTCCTGGAAGGAAATGAGTTCTAAATTTAATAGATAATAGACGTGGTATGTGTGTGCAGTATTGTGCATATTTTACTGGCCACACAGTCTGTGGCCTGCTGCAATGACTTGGTCATCTAGGGTCAGCTGATACAGGTAACAGAACTACGGATAATAAAAATCACTGGTTTTATTAGATTAAATCTTCTTTTCTACACTGATGCACTCTCAACAGTTTTCTGTTTATCAGCAACCCCCCCCCCTAAAAGTGGTATACTCTTTTCAATTCTCTGCACTCCTTCAGCTTACTTTAGCCTTCCTCAAACTAGAGGTATGGATGTTGGGAAAGGATGGTCGGAAAAAAAATAGTTTACATTGGTTAGAGATGGCTAGGAAAAGGTCAAATTCTTTTGCTCCATTCAGGAAAAAAACTTTACAGGTTTTCAGGAAAATTTCTTCCCATGAATATTCCTGAGTTCAGCAACATTTGCATGGGAAACTAGTACCGTATGCACTGCTGTGATCACTAAATATATACAAATTAAGGAAGAAGACATTGCAGAAAGAATACCACATCTCAAGTCTGGATTTCTACTAACGTAAGGCTTTAAAATATTAGATCTTACCTTATTCATGATAATAGAGAAATACTTTTTCAGATTAGACAGGAACCCTTATTGTTTATTCTGATTGATGATTTTTATCATATTGGCTGTCTTTGCTAATTACTGATTTGATTTTAATAATGGTTTTAAAGTGCTAAATTGATAGATCATTTTTATATGCAGTTCACAGAGGAGCTTGAGCTCAAACTCATGAAGAGATGTTGTTAGTCAGCTAAACGGCAGAATCTATTCTTTGTCCCTGAATTCTAGCCTCAGGAATAGTTGTTCATATCCAGTCACCTGTAGGATAACACTTCTGGTAACAGCTAAATTCACATGGAGGATCCTCACCATACACCCTCCCCATTCTTGGCATCATGGCTGCTACAACACTTTAAAAAATATTGCTTTGTGCTACATGAATGTGAGGAAGAGGGTTGGAAACAAGGAGGGACAATCATGAAACACACACACACACACAAATGCACACACACAAATACTTGTGTGTATAGAGAACATCTATAACTACTTTGCCAAGAACATCTGGAAGAGCACAACAGGTATTTCCTGAGATTCAAGACAGATCTTCCTTGGTTTTCAAGAAATATCACATCTTAGGAGTTTTCAGGCAAAGTTTAAAAAAAAGTCAGAAAGGAAAAAGAAAGAAAAGAAAGAAAGAAAGAAGAAGGGAGGGAGGGAGGGAGGAAGACTATCAACAGCATAATGAAAATGACATTCAAGAAGAAACTGAGAATATTCAGATTCAGCATTGGTCCCACAATGTAAAACCTTAGGAAGCAACCCATATCGGAAGAGAGAGAAAAATCAGGATCTGACCCTTGAATTCTTACAGAGGTAAAGAAGGCTTTCTGGAGTTCTGGAACCATTTTATAGGTCTCTCACTTGTATCTATTGCTATTTTATACATAAATCAGAGAAACAGTAGTAGAGGTATGGGACTAGAAACCTGGAGACTATTAGCTCTAGTCCTCCCTTGGGTGTGCAAGGTGGATGGATGACTTTGACCCAAGTCAGTCACTCTCTCCAGCCCACCTCACTTCACAGGGTGGTTGCTGTGTGGAAAATAGAAGATGAGATACATTTCTATGTATGCCACCTTGAATTGTACAAAATAAAGGTGAGATAGAAATCTAATAATAATACATTTAGTCTTCAGAAAATATGATGTGAAAACATCTAAAGTTCTTGAGCAGAAAATTTTGAAATATAAAGAATGCAAGAATATAATTATTATTAAATGTGTCAGAACAGAAAATGCAGGGAAAAAAGTAAACAGAAGGAAGTTTCATTTTTCCACTTATAAGTTAGAATACCTGCTCAGATAACTGAATAAAACTTATGGCATATATATGTAATATCTCCTAAAACCACACACAATGAAAAAGTATTGCTAAACTTGCTGAATACTTTCCTGAAAGTACGATAGTTACCATCACAAACATAAATTTAGTTCTTCAAATTTTCAGTTTCTGAAGGTCAGATAACTATGTAACTGCTTAACAGGCAGAATCAAAATGATACCCCTGAACATCTCCAAGCTCTGTTGAGCTTATATTCTGTTCCTTAGGTGAGGTATTAGCAAAGCTTATTTATTTTCATTTCCAAGGCTTTTATTTGCTCATTCCCTTGTGGTAAAGCTGATTTCCATGATGATTCCCTTCTTAATTTTAATATCCTCTTTTACTCATCATATAGACATAAGTATTTTCCCTAAAATAATGAAAACCTTCCAAAGGAAATGAAGACAACTAAGAGGAGGGGAAGCAGCAAATGCTTACTTTTCAATTAATTGATCCTCTGTCATATGCACATATGAAATATTTTTTTATATGCAAGGAAAGTAAGGTTAATTAACATAAAAACCCTTCACTCGTGGAGGTGTTGAATTTTGTATTTTATCCATGCTACTGTAAGTGCCTTGATTTTCCAGTAATGACCTAGTTCTCCTAATGAGTAACATTAACCCCTGGCTGTAGCTGTCCAGGACTTAATTGTCAACTGAAGCTGAAATAAGGAGAGTTTGCCGATCAGCAGGTATGTGGTATATTAACTCATGTCATTTCAGACCCTAATAAATAAATCTGTTGCTAAGGCAACAGGAACATCAGCTATATCAATTTTTTCCTGAGCTTTATAAAAGTAACTGCCTTTCACACCAAGCTTTTAAAAAGGAAATTAACTATATGTAACCATAATTAGAAGAAACATCATTTCTCATCCCAGGAATATATCTACATTAATGAGAGAAGACACTGTAAAAAGGGGGAAATATTTTTTACTGTGGTCAGGGAAGTGAAAGTATAAGATACTTAGCTTCTTCAAACAAGAACAGATCAGTAAATGATGCAGCACTTCATACGTGGTGTTCCAGGCCCACCTGAATACACCTACTGTCCTACGTACCATGTACCAGTAGCCTCTCCAACCTATCCTGAGAGGTCGCACAGAAGCCTCCACCACTCATAATGGGAGTTGTAGTCCAATACATATAAAGAAGCCTACTGAACTGCTATGCAACCTGATCTAATAAGAGAACAATATTGGCAGTCCAAGAAGGTTCATATATAACTGCAGCAAAATAATAATCCAACAACTCTAAACTAGATCAGAACCCATAATATTAATAATAGAGCGGAAAGATTAAAATAGAATATCTTCCTGGGCAAGGCAACCATTGCATCTAAAGTTTTTCTACTTTAACACGGTTGTCACAATCTCCCAAACCAATCTGGCTCTCTATAAACATCCTCTTATAACATTCACCTTGAATTACAAAATCTTCCTTCTAGGGAGGAGTGGTTGGCAGGAGCAGCAAGAACACGTCCTCCAATAACAGCAAACTAAGGCCAATAGACAATGAAAGAAAGGCCTGGTCCCCTCATCCTTTGCAAAGATTTGAGGCCAGTGTAGCACAACCGCATTACTTGAAGGACATATCAAAGGAATTCAATCTGAGGCATCAAAAGCAGCAAAAAGATTTATTCTTTCTCATATTAGAACTAAACATTTCCCTCCTGGATGGTAAAAGAGTGAATATAGCACTCAGATTCCTCATTCTCTTTTACAAACAGGTAAAACAACAACACAAGTATTTATTACTGGAAAAGGAAAAAGGCAAGTGGTGATGATAACGGCCAAGTGACACAAGTGGTTGAATTTTAAAAAAGAAGTTTAAACTTTCAGTAGAGGTAATAATGTCCCTTCTTTTTATCACATTAGTAGCCACTTCAGTCCTGTATCCGATGAGCAGAATGGTGAAGGATTGCATGAAGGGCTGTGGAAAGGTAGGATGTGATAGCAGCCTGCAAGGCAACTGAGAAGATGATTCAGATCAGAAGGACCAATTAGGATGAATTAGAAGAAAAAATACTGACTTCTTTGTTGGTACTTCCCCTTCGAAAACATAAATGAAACCAGAATTACAATGGCTTTAGGTTTTTTTTAATGGCTTTAGATGTACTTTCAAAGAAGCAATGGGCAATTCCTCAATGCCTTGTGCAAATCGGATATGACAGAAGGTGTATACATTCTTTATATTCTGAGAATATATGTTGGTTCCTTTGCAGTAGATACAGAGTGAGCACAGATGAAATGAGAGAAACAATGTACCGATCGGGTTACTACAGGAAAACTCTGATCTGGCCTCTAGTCTTTACTATAAATTAGGAAGTGTGGTAAGAAATATATATCTATATATCTACCCACTTGCCAACCACCACCATCACCCACTACATTTTCCTTAATTCACAAAAGCAAGTAAAGCTAATCTGGTCTAAGTAGCAGCTATTCCTGCCACCTCAATTGTTCTGCTAGAACATCCAAATTTGTAAGGCCTGTTTGTCTCCATAACTCCAGTTTTATCAAACTAGAGCTTTGATTTTCCTATGACGTCTTTCCATTATAAAATCAAACAGAACAGTACTAGGAGTAGTAATCTAATTATCAAGGACCCGACTAGTCTTCATTTCGGCAAGGTCGGGTCTCAGCTTCATGCTTGGTAATAATATGGGAAATGCCAGTCTAGAGACTAAAAGGGAAGCTAAATGGGCAAGAATGAGAGCTGCTGCTTAATCTCCTGAGCAAATTGTTCAAAACCAATGATAACCCAATTTTTAAAAATGATCTAGGGGTAGGAAAAAAACCAACAGGCAATTAAGTATCTTCCACCTTTTTATGTTTAAAGTTCTCATTAAAAAAAAAAAAGTTTGTGCTTAACACTGTTATGTCAGTATGTAGTTTTATTACCAATTACCCACATACAGTAGCTACCTATCAGTGTGCCATATCAGATAGTAATAACTACAGAAGTGAATAGATTAATTCTGACTTTTCAACTACAATTATGCAAGTCTTTTTTATTTTGGCAAATCACACCATGCAAATTAAATGCAAAGGTTTGGCATTTGAATGAGATGGTAGAAGAAGGGGATTGTTTAGTAGTTTATCTCATCAGAAAGGATCCTCCAAAGACTATTTGGGATGTATCTGTCAAACCTAACCCTGACAACAAAATACAAAAATGACTTCTCTATGATGCAGTGTACCTCAACTTGCTCATGACATCTTAAAAGATTTTCTAACATGATCTGACAAAAGGAAAAAATATCCCAAATATGTTAAGATAGTATTCCTTTATTGTGTTACCAAGGAAGCCTCTGCTTTCAGTTGACACTCTGTTATGAATATATTAAGTCTTTGCCCATAATCCTGATTTCAATTAATTTATGATTTTGGAATACGTGCTCTAATCCAATGTAGGACAAAGTTCTATCTATTGCATCATCATACAGCTGTTTCTCTACTTGATTTGACCTTCTGCCTACCTTTCTTGCCCACAGGATACGTGTATGAATCTTGATGTAATGTAAAGCTACTGTTTCTTGACAATTGTTAAGAAAGAAGATACAGCTCTTTGCTTGAGTTATGTGAATATGTACTGTATGTGTGAAAGTATCACTGAAGCCCAAGAATGAAAGACTTAGACTTTAATTCAAGAAACATACTGCCTCAAGTCAGTTATGGGGCTTGTTGGTGGTCTTGAACAATTCACTAAGCCTCGTTCTTAGATCCCATCTATAAAACTATGTAAACAGATTTAGGGTTCTTGATCTGTCTAACATTTTTAAACAAAAGAAATGTATACACACACACAAACACATGTGTGTATATGAGTATCAGCTGCAACAATAGCGGTAATAATGTGCCAATTTTGCAGTGACTATTTACAAATCATTCATTTAAATTCAATCTGCATTTATGTATTTATACAATTTACATTTCATGTTTCTGCATGTTAATTAAGTCAGACAATGAACTATGAAATCCATGGGTCTTATCTTAAATCAATTGTTAATGTACATGATGGCCATAGTCAAAGAATTATTTATTTTAGGACACTTTATCACCCACGTGAACTGCTGTAATATATGCTATGTTGTATACCAATCTTCTTTATTTCATAAAGAATGTCACCATGTAATACAGTCAGAATGTAAACTAGCAGGATTTTTTTAAAATATCTTTTTTAATTCATATGGAGAAATTAATGCCACTTGCATCCTAATTTTGCACATACAAATCAGTCAAATTGAAATTCAATTTATATTTAAAGATTCATATTTTTCTTAGTTTTGCAATGCAGTGTAAGATGATTAATAAAATACAAATGCATATAAATTATGAAAACAATAAAAACGTAGTACATTTGTAAAAATTGTTTGCAAAAATGGCTGTCAGATAGATTATGTATACATTAGGAAAAATACATATCAATTTTTGTGCAAATCATTTTTTTAACATATTCTCAAACTTATGCAGAAACATGACAAAATAACTTTCAACTGGAGAAATAAAAAAGAGAAACTGGAATTGACAGATTCGCTCATTCCTCTTACCCACAGCATTAGGGTTGGAATATCAAGGTATTAGTGTTGGGTAGGTATGAATGAAACTGGATGCCTTCAGATATGGTTTGAGGACCTAGAATTCCCCTAGAATTCCTAAGGCAGATATCAGAGAATTCTGAAAGTTGGTCTCAAACACAGTAAAATCTGCAACAGGATCTATAATATTCCCCATTGTGTAGTCACAATCTTTAGGACCACAGAAACCTGGCTTATGTTGTATCACAGCTAACTGCTGTTGCACTTTGGCTTGCCTTTGGCTAAGGCCTACTAGGTAATGTAGCATTAGGTAGAGTAAGGGTAGCTCTGTGGTGTAGTGAAAGCTGAAGGGTGGGGAATGGTGTGGAACTGGAGGAGAGTTCTGGCTGTCTTGCAGCCTGCCTTGCCTCCCCTATACCAAGATGTAACTAAGGATATTGTCTTGATGCAAGTGTTGAAGCACAATGCAGTTGCAGTCCAAATGACATCTGCATGTGGAATGGGGAGGCAATGTCTTGTCCTTCACCTCCAGCAGCCAAAATATCTTGGGCCGGCTGTGCCCTTGGCTCAGCCTCAACAGTGAAGCAAAGCCACAAGTCACAGCGTTGCTCTGGCAGATGAAAAAAGCATTTGATTCTCCACAGACTCTTCCTGGCACAAGAGGCCAAAGGATCAGGCCATTCATTTCCAACAAAACAAGGCTAGAAACATTTG
>NC_086153.1:207275822-207505822 GCF_035149785.1 Candoia aspera | reverse complement strand
CAGTTGCTCTCAGAAAAATCTGACCTACTGATCGACCCAGCATCTCAAAAATAAACACAGTATAATCTGTGGATGAAGTGAACTCTAATCAGGCCACATGCAGATTAAACAAACTGTGAGGGAAAAAAATACTAGATTAAAATGTTCGTGCCCAATTCCGGAAGATTATCAGGACATTTTACCTCTTTAAATCCTAATTTATGGTAGGAGTCAAGCTAAAGTTTATATATTATATGTAGTGATTATGTGGCAGGGTAGATTTACTTCAGTTTAGAGAAGATTTTGTGATCAAGTCAACAGCTTGAAAAGCAGCAGCTTTCTTATAGCCTATTCCATTCCCTCTAAGCCTACATATAAGCATATGCTGTTTTTTTTTAAAAAAAAAACCTGGAAAGGTACATTTTTAAAATGAAGATGCAAGTAACATAGTACGGTCTTGAATATTAACACCTAGTCAGTCACATTAGGATAATTAAGATTTTTTAAATAGCACTGCATATTAAACATCATTAGTGGACAGAACTGCTTTCAAGCAGGATTTTCCGCAGTTTTCATATTTTTAGTGTCATGCCTATGTTTCTTGTCCACATACCGATGCTCAGTTCCCCCGCCTCTTTTTTTTTTTTTAATTCTGGTGATTTTCAGTATTTCATTCTCTAAGCAACTACTGAATACCTAGAATCAGTACGAATACTAAAACAAAACAAAATTCTAAAACCTTCATCAGCTGGAACGAAATAGCACTGTTTCCAAATTCAAATTCTATCAGACACAATATTTCAGTCTGAGGTTACACTCACCATCTGTGAGGCCAAACAATGTGCAAAGGTTTCTGCTGATATTTCAAGCTGCCCCCATTGTGGCCAACAGGAATTGCACATTGTCTATCTTCTCCTTGACAAAGATGCTGTCTCTCTGGCCATGGGCAACAAAATCCAGACTCTGTTTTGTGATGTCCAGGTTTTTGGTCTAAATTGTTGATATTGAGGAAATTTGCAGCTTCACATCTCTTTTCTTGGAAAGGCATCTCCATAAGCAAAGATGTATCTCCAATTCCTTTATCACCCAGTGCCTCCCCAGTATGGGACAGTGTGTTTTTTAGCATAAACCTGTTACAAATAAATAAGCAAAATTATACTTCTTGAAAAAGCCATAGATTTTAAGGACAACTCACAACTGTTGAGTACAAAGTTTTTAAGAAAAAAGATAACAATAAAATTATAAAAGTTTATGCATCTAAAAGCAACTGTTTTGTCATAGGGATAGTAAAGCAGACAAATGGATAGATGCACCAAAATCCACACCCATCCATTCATGCATCTTTCTTCAAGAAAAGGAAAGTTGTGAACCATTATTTAATTTCAGGAATTTCTGGATTGCTAAGCGGTTAGATATCAAGCAATTAAAAGCAATAGATTATAGATAAGATCCTACTGATTTTCACAAGTCATTAATACGTTTTTATTTACTGATAGAGCAGCAGCTAATAAAACTCGTTACAGGTAGTCCTCACTTACTGACTGTTTGAAGTTACAAAGGTGTTGAAAAAGGAGACTTACAACTGGTCCTTGCAGTTCTGGCTGTCACAGCACTCCTGCAGTCATGTGATCATGATCTGGGTGCTTGGCAACTGGCTCATATTTACAAAGGTTACAGCATCCTGTGATCACATGATCATTATCTGTGATCTTCCCTGCTGGCTCCTCACATAACTGGGTACAAGAGCCAGGGTAAACGAAGCAAAACCAATGGGGAAGCTGGCAGATAAGGTTGTAAGTAGCTCCAGTAAGTTACTTGCACCCTTCCCTACCTGGCAGCAGCCACCCCTGGCCCTACAAGCTCATGCAGGTCACTCATATACCCTCCCCCACCTAGCAGCAGCCACCCATGGCCCCACTGCACCTCGTGGGCCACTTGCACACCCTCCCCAACCCGGCAGTAGCCAGCCCTGGCTGCTTAACATCCTTTTACAAAGGAAATGCCAGAGATTAAATGCAGGACCTTGTGTATTCAAAGCATATGGTACATCATGGAGTTACGGCCTCTTTTAAGCAAACACCAGGGAAATAATGTAGTTGTGTTTCTTTCCTACCACCAAAATACTATAATTTTTCTAAAACAATTTTATTTCCCTTCTTTTCCCCCACCCACAAATATGTATGTAGAAAATGTTCCTCCCTACAGAACATTTTCCGAAGTGGCTTGTGATTCAAGAAAATATATGTGAAAATAAAGCTGATTAACCACAAGATTCTTAGATATCTGTTGCTATTGTGGGTTTTTTTTTGCTGCCAATGCCCCCCTCCCACCAACTAGCATAGCTACCTCTTTATTGATTTGAGTCAGAAGGTTTGGGTGCAATCTTTTACCTCTTTACCACTACCCTGGCTCTTGTGCCCAGTTATGCAGTGCCCTACTTCAAGATATTTTCCAAGATTTTAGTCCTCATAAATCCATTCTGTCATAATGGAATTTTCAGTTATTAGATAAGATGTTACCAATATCTCAATGAAAGCAACTAGAAAATATCTTTTCCATTGTACAACAAGGAGTCTGCTATCTACTTGCATTGCACACATAATATTAATCACCGTGACAGTTTTTTAAGAAGCTATTTTGGAATGCCATTTCACTGAATGATATTTAGAACAAGATTTATTTCATGATAGAGTTAGAAGTAAGTATTATTCACTTTAATTTGGCAGTGTTTGGCACCAAGTAGTTCTGCATACCTCTTGGTAATAGTGGAGATATTAAAATATAAAGCATGGATGCAGAGAGCCACAAAAATACCAAAGAAATATTCATAGAAAGTATTTAACTGCAAATGGGATTAGATGGTTGTGCTTTTGCTAGGCAACATAATTTCTGAATCTCTCATATTCCCTGGACACAAAGCAGTCAACCATAATTTATACACACTATAATCTCTATGGTCAACATACAGAAATGATATAATGATCTATTTCCTGTTTACTACTTCTGTGGTTTCCTCACAGCTTCAACATATCACAAGAAATTGCATATGCTACAGGTAGGCAGCCTGGTACCTCTAAACACCCGGACTCACTCCTCTGCTACCCACAGGGAGCTCTGCCCAATCTAATGGAAAGATTCTAAACAGGCCCACTACAAAGATGATAGGATCATCTTTATTTATGAGCATACTTCTAAGTACCACATCAACCCCATAAGCATTCTTAGAAAATACAAATGGAGAGTGGTTTTAGCCCAGTTCTTTGGAACTGTGCCTAGAAAAGAGATAGAAGTGTGCAGGAGTAGGAAGGAACATCCAGACAAAGGTGTGGCTGGATAGGATAGGGCAGCATTTCACCTGATCACTTTCTGAAGAAAGGATTGCTCGGTGCCACCATGCCCAAGATGGCAGCCATTGTGTCAATAGGTTAGACCCCACCTAGCAGCCATTTTGTACATGCTCTCAAAAAGCAAATGTGCTGCTGGCCCCAAAGTGTTGCCTACTCCTAGGCTAGGCTATTGACAACAGAGCTATCTCATAGAAAGTGTGAATAAGAAAAAATAACACTACAGATAATCACGGTGTTGGCCAAATTCTCTTAGGTGGGGAACAGTGAGTTTTGGTGGTAATACTAGCTTCATTAATTTGAAAGTCAGAAATTAAACTGTTTTGGAGATTTCTACTGATGTGATTAAGAATTCTAAAAAAAAACCAGCCTTGCTGATTCTATTGAAAAATACAAATATCCAATAGAAGAGAATATGTGTAGTTCAGGGTTGAACTGTGGAGTCCCTGGTGCTCTCTGAGCTTGGTTGTTTGCTTGCAAACATTTCATTACGCAAACCAAATCTTTTTTACGATCAAAGACCAGCATAATTCATTACCCAACTAGGTAACGTCATAAGTGCACATGTACAAATATACCTAGAGATTTATCTGATTTTCAAATAATACTGTGTAAGTCAGGCATGAAACTTGTCACAATCCCACTTTCTCCCCCATTTACATTCATTTGGAAACTGGAAAAGGTTGAAAATTAAAGCAATCACTGGCTTCAAAACTTACAGAAACTATAATACTGAAAATTCACATCATATCAATCAGTAATGTGACATCAATATACTGTACTACCTGGAACTGGTTCAATCTTATCAAGAAGTAGTTTAAAAAGAAGCAAGTGTGATTTTCATTTTTTCCCCAGTTTCTATGTAATGTCTGATGTTATATTAAAACTGAGGAAAGAGACAGAAGTCATTTGTATTTCAACTCCATTTCTAGATAACAGTGTTATCTAAAGACAGTAAATGGCAAAGCAAATACCTGTTGTGGCCAAATAAATATGTGGAACTTGGATGAATGAATGGTGGGATCAATCAATGTTTTCTTCACTTTAAAACATTTGATCTTTTCTTAGTTTTATTCATGTTTATCTGTTGCTTCAAGGGACAGAATATAGTAGATGAAAGGGTGGCCATCCCAGTTAATTTAAGGAAGGAATGGAGAATCAACTGCTGATGGCCACCTGCAGCCCCTGAGACTTTGGGACACATCTCAGAAACTCTTCCGCTTTTGTTACTAGAGTGAGAAGCAATGGGATAAAATTGGCAGGGGGGGCGGGTGTTGTTGAATCTTATTGCTGAAATACTCTATGTGTAGAATTAGCATTTGAAACAAAGTAGGTACTCGTTTTCCAAGACAAGTTACAAGAATGCTTAATTCTGTGATAATAAACTACACGACCTATGAGCATATTGTATGTTTTATGACTTAGTACATATAGTGCATTCTCCTTGACTGGAACAATAAATGAGTAGTAATAACAGCGACAGCATCTCACCATCTGTGAAAGCTTATTGAGAGATTCAAGGAAAGGAAATAAATTTTATTGTATCTTCCATTCTTACCTACATCTTTTCACAAATGTCAGCTTCAAGAACCTACATGAGCCTTTCCTCAGCCTTACTCCTGTGCTCTACTGAGGTCTTGAGTAAAGACTATTTCATGCTTTTCATTAAATCTTTACTTTCAGCACATTTGCTGAAGGAAAGAAAAGAGCCTTCAAAGTTAAGAAGAAGCAAGTGGTATAATTAATTTATATTACACAATGGAAGACATGTCACATCAAGACAGCGAGAGAGAGACTTACAGAGTTCAGTCTTGACTAGAATTTGCAGCTGCCCTTTATCTATTCTCCCAATTTATGGAACAACTAACAAATCAGGAAAACTCTGTATGTCTCGTTCCATAGGAACTCCTAAACATAACAAAAAAATTACTAAAGAGCCACTTTGGTGTAATGGTAAAGGTGCTGGCCTAGAAACCAGGAGACTGAGAGTTCTAGTCCCACCTTAGGCATGAAATCCAGTTGGGTGACTTTGGGCCAGTCAATCTCTCTCAACCCAACCCACCTCACAAGGTTGTTGTGGGGAAATAGGAGGCAGGAGTATGTTCTCCGTTTTGAGTTATATATAAAAAGGTAGGATATAATACTGTATAATAATAATATACTAAAATTCAGCAGTTTGGAGTGGGTGGGTGCAGAATGGACAAAGTATGTTCCTGGTTACTTACCTCTCTGGACTTATTTATTTATTTCTCACATTTCTTCACCTCCCATCTCGCCAAGCAACTCTGATCTGGAGCTGTTCCTAATCAAATGTAGAGTGTGATAGTTCACGATCTAATACATTAAAAAATACAGTCCGGGGACGTAGGTCTTTTTCATGCCACTGCAGTCTTAATTTTTATTAAAAAAAATTATCCTCCTAGGGCTTGATTTGATAACACATCATTGCTAAGGTATGATTGAAAAGAGTGGCCTTTAGCTTCAGACAGTTCTCCCAACCCCATTAAAAATTATCCTCAATAAATATGGTTGACTATTACCACTAAAGTCCATTTTTAATGACAACAATAAAAATACCACAAATGCTAAAACAACAGTAGAAGATGTGGTATTTGAAGAACCAAAACTTTTTTTTCCAGGAAAGTTTTGCCCTTCTTTTCCATCAGAATAAGCACCACTTAATTTACCACATGAAGAAAACATGGCCAGGGAAAATACTTCCTTGGCCAATGATGAACTACAGGCCTTATGCTACCCAAATCACTGATTTAGTAGGAAAAAAAATCTGTTAAAATTCAAGGAAAAGCATTTGCACAGGTACTTAATTAGATTCTTGGGAATATATTTTTGGTTAAAAATATTGTTCAAAAAGCCTTATGAGTACTTCACAGATATAATAAAAAGTACAAGTAATCTGTCAGCTCGGTGCATTTGACCGTAAATGCTTTGTTGAAACATTACAGCAAAAATAACAAATTCTTGACTACATAATAGAAATCTCTTAACATGCTAAAAGTCACTATAAATGTCAGCCTCAATGTTTGACATTTAATATGCCAGATTTGCCATTCTTCGTAGCTTGTAGAATATGCATTCGCTATACTAAAAACAGCCGCGCCAACATACCTACACACATTAATTTGCAAGAGAGATGTGAAGCTTACACTGTTTATGCATAAGATGTCATTATATCTTTTGTACATGTTTATTCACAATACCTCATTTGGTCTAATGAAAAGTTATTTATGAGAATCAGCATTATTCACTGGCACCAACAGTGAACTATACACTATTTTAAAAACCCCACCAAAAGAAGAATGGAAAGATACTGATGTCAGTGTCAATAAATAAAAAAACAACAGTAAAAACATTGGCTGGAGGGCTGCTTTAGGTTAGATCAAATTATCAAAGAAGGGTCTTGGATCATGTGCTGAATAGTAGTTTGAAAAGTGATTTTCATAAACAAAAAATTATGGAAGTGATAGAAAAAATATCTTTTATATTAATAACTTCATATAGATTGACTCAATAAATGTGGACCTGCTCTAAAACAATGAAACTGCAATTTCCGAATAGGTCTTTGCTTGTTACTTCCTTGGAAAAACCATTTAAAACAAGTGTTCAGGTACAAATCTTCGACAGAGTAACATTTTTTAAAATTCCATGCCTTAGAATGATTAAAAATGTCAAATTGTTTATAGAAAGAAGGTCACTACATATTCATCCTGCTTATCTCACTGGGGGAGACCCTTCAACTCCCTAAAATGGTCATATGTTTCATTCTCTGCCTGGGTGCCATACTGAGTTTTAACATGGTTCTGACCAAGGTGCCTCTCCCAGCCTATCATGAATGCAGCCTGCACCCTTGCATTCTTAAGCCATTCTGAACAGATGATTTGTACCACCTCCTCCCTTCTTTCTAGTAACAGAAGGTCCAGTTGGCTGCAGTACCTAGCATACACCTTCTACTCTAGCACCTGGTCAGTCCCCTGTGGAACCATTTCATACTGGGCTGCTGGGAACCTGTGTTCTCTACTGGTTGGCAGCTGCCTTAAAAAAAAACAAAAAAACCTTGTGGTTGATCCAGTGATGGCCCATTAAGTAAACAGAACTTTCCTTGCCCATATTTTTCCACCAGATCTACTGTAGAGGCTCACTGCTCCATTCAACCATTGTAACTCCCAGTGGGCACCCTTTTGGTTTCTGCCTAGGGTGGGTGAAGCATAGTCTCCTTGCTTTCCCACCCCCACCCCCCACTCACAGTATTGCAAAGCTTCACCCCCCTTCCCAATGTTTAAGTTGCAATAAGGGAATAGGTTGTTTCTTCAGCTCTAGATTCCATGATAGGCCTGTGGAAGCTTTGCATAGCATAGGCATGCTGCAATAAAGCTACAAAGTTTCAGTGATTGCTGCTTTACTTTAATGAAGCTGAATTATCAGTTTTTCCTTGCTACAAAGCTTCTACAGGCCTATCGTGGAGCATAGAGCTGAAGAAACAGCCTATTCCCTTTGCTTTAATCATTACAACACCAAAGTAGTAATGGTATAATAAAGAGGGGAAGGGAGACTACCTTGCATTACAGGTAGTCCTCATTGAATGACCACTCGTTCCGTGACCATTCGAAGTTACGAAGGCACTGGATGAGGGGGACTTACGAGGGGTCCTCATAGTTTGGCCGTTGCAGCCTCTGCAGTCACATTATCATCATTTGTGACCTTCCCTGCCAGCTTCCCACAAGCAAAGTCACCGGGGAAGCCAGCAGGAAGTCACAAATGGTGGTCCTGTGACCGTGGGAGACTGAGACTGCAGAATTCGCCTAATGACTGCAACTGGGACTGCTGCCGTAAGTTGGTGTGGCCACATGACATCGTGCTATACGACCATGTCACTTAAGGACGGAATTGCCAGTCCCAATCTGTGCAAATATCTAGGAAAGCAAAGCAAAAAAAAGAAAGAAAGAAGGGAACTAGCGAGGACAGAACAGTCTCTAAAAGGAAAAGGCAAGCATTGGGAGATACCCCTACAGAGGGGCCAGCCTTCACAAATGGGAAGGGAAGAACCAGAGGAATGATCAATCAGGGTCTGCTATGATTGTCATCTGGACAAAGAACCAAACCACTGCAATCAAGACTGGAATTTTTAAAGCTGGCTTCAGGAACAGCTGGGAACAGCATAGTTGGCAAGCAACTTAGGGTGGAATTGTCTTCTGTGGCTCATGGTTAAGTTGCTTTCCATAGGGTCAGGGAGTTTAAACTAAATGTTGGATCTAGGTATTTGAGTGTCCGGAGCCATAAACTGATTACTGGTATAGACTGATACAATGAAAAATCCACATTGCATGCTACATCCTCCCCTGCGCTCTTTTAGCACATAATTTGCCTGATTACAGCTAAGTGATTCAGGTGAATCAATCTAACATGTCTATCTTCTACCAGACAGTATTCTGTGATAAATTCTTTCAGTACTGACAACTTCTCCATGAGTGAAGAAGGGTGCTAATGAAAAGAGCAAGGTATGGAAAGTGAAGGTAAAACTCCAGGAAAAGGAAATGATAGTAATAAACAGGATTACTTCTAAGAGGATAAAAAAAGTTTAAAAACAAAACTCATGTAAGTAGTTAACTGAAAAAAAAAGACAAGTACACATCTGGAAAGACAGAGTAGCAGGCATCCCGAAAGATATATTAAAACATTGCAAAAAATAAATAACTGTCTCTTTAACCTTAGAATGCTTTGCCTAAATTTTTGCTGTGGGAGAACATTCATTGCTCTGGATTTAGGATTCAAAAGCTTGAGCAAATTTCATTTTATTTCTTTAGCACTCCCTGCACTTCACAATACTCTTGCCAATCTGATTTCATTCTCAATCAACTGCACTTTTAACATCTTCCTTGTACTCATCACCTCTTGGCTGTAATTCCTAGGCCTCAATGGAGAGAGGAGGAGCAGAAACACACACAGTAGTCCACCATGCAATCTGTCTGAAATCTGTTTGTGGGTGGACCTAAAGTTTCCACATTTCTAGCTAGTGACTGTTTCTGTCTGTGTGCATGCTATCTGTGTGCGTGTGAGAGAGAGAGAGAGAGAGAGATTTTAAAGCTGCTCAAGATGGCCTGTGAAATTGAAATGCTTTGTTTTGTTCATCTGATAAGGTTTCTGAATGTAACATTCATTCAGCTCCTTTTCTGGAGAATGCACAGCATGGAAATAAGACTAGTTGAAAACTACATATGCCACAGAATTATGCAAAGAAGGGAAGAAGCTACTGTCAGAAATCCCCACAAACCTCACAGATGTGAACTTTCTGGCCTTGGTTTCTTTTATTGTTGTTCTTGTTGTTGTTTTCCTAGAGCCACACCCTTCTAGCCAAAACCATTTTTTTTTATTTATTGAGTCCCTATGGAATTATTTCTGACTTAATACCAACTGGTTACATAACATATTTACCACTGAATGGCCAACAAAGACTTCCAGCAAACCCTTTCAATTTGGGCTGCTTTAAAGCTTTGACATGTTCTTTTTATACTTTTTTCACATTTGAATAGGTTTTTTGTGTGTGTGTATCTGTTGAACTCAACAGTTAGTGAAAAAATGGTTGATATTATGAAATATCACAGTGCATTGCAATGTATGATTTTGATATTTACAGTGAAAGGTAAATAAATAATTGCAATATAATGTTAAAATAAACACTCATATAAAGCTGCAAGAACTGTGTTCTTGATGGAATGCAGTCTGTAAGTAAAACCATATATGTTAACACTAGTTTAAATTGAATGAAGTGGCATAATTATTAAGCATTATCACTAGTATGAAGCAATAAAATAAAAACTGTTTCAAGCTGAGCTTACTCCTTGTCACTTCATGGACAACACCATATAGTTTTCTTGGCAGCAAGATGGCAATGGCCAGATTTATTGAGATGAACAGGATGAGGTTCTAGCAACTGAACTATTCCAATTTAGCATCAATAGATCCCTGTGTATGTTAGGATGGAGAATTTCTGATCTTTGTTCTAACAGCCTTCCTATGCTCTGGCAAGAAGGTAGATCTCTTCAGTAATATCAAGGAGACTTGCAGCTGGCTGTTTGCATAACCATCTTTAGAAACTTCATCAGTCTGGGAACCAACTCTTACAGTTCTGTCTCCCATGGTAGTAATTTTGTGAATCAGCAAGCCATTCTGCCAGAGTAGACATTTTGTGAAAGTGTGCACAACATGTTCTCAACATTCCAAATGATTTATTAGCCCAAGGAAGTTGAGACACATTTTGATAGGCAGGACTTACTGCCTCGTAACAAATGTAGGACTGTGCTGATACAAACCAAATGATAGAAAATACCATGAAAAGCTCATTTTGTGACGACATCTGAAAAATTTCCAGAATACGGCAGTTTGTGTGTACTATCTGAAAATACTGAGATGAACTGGAAGAAAAAATTAAGCTTCCATCTTTCATCTCCCAGGGAAAAATGGCAGTTAAATCTGTAAATATGCATACCAATATTTGAACACTTGCTACAACACGTAGAGATTCAGCTTTAGAATGGTGATTTTAAAAATACTGATTTCATTTAACGTAGCTGAATAGAAAAAAACAGAGCAGAACTGGAAATAGATGCATTTGGGAGGAGAATGATGATTCACTTTTAAATCACCTAGATCTGCTGTTCTTCCCTGTGTCCTATTATTAAATAGGCACCATTAAGAGCATGCAATTTCCTAGCTGAAGGAATTCCTTCTAATCAAGATTTTCAAAAAATCAGTATCCCCTTAAATGGACTCTTTCAGCAAATATACAATGCAGAAGGGAATGCTATCGTAACACTTCAATAGTTAAGTGACTTTATGAGAAAAATACTTCCAAATGTTTCCTAAACCCCTCCAAACCGCACCAAAGAACATTATCGTAATATTATGTTTCCCCATGGTCTCCAGTATTTAAGCTTGCCATTACTGAAATGATACTTGGATGAAAAACTTAAGTTTATGCCATGGATAAGTTTTTCCTAAATGACAGTCCGGCTTTTATAAATTATTAACTACTCTTCGATGTCAGATACTTCATTTTTTATCATTTTCTGTATTAACGGATCTGACCAACCAGCACTCTGCACATATTGACTGTGACAGGATATGTATGCAAGCAGGACCTATTTAAATTCAAGCAAAGACCATGTGATCCCACTCAAGAGGGAGACACTGAAAACAATAACTGTCTTCAATGATTACGTATCACATTACAAATAGATATTCATATTTCTTGTAAGGCATACCCAATCCAAATAAACTCTACAGCATATTTTGATAACACAATCCAGCTTCTCCAGCATCAAAGGCTTCATTTTCTGTTAGGTTTTAATATGAATCAGGGTTGTAATGTTTTCTGTAAGCATAAGCTAACCATTTCAGTGATTCTGCCAGCAAGCTGCTTTTTTGGCAGATTACTGGCAGGATGTACTGGCAACAAGCTAGTGCAACTAAACCCCAGCTTATACATTACAGGTAAATAATGATTTTAATAAATTTAGGTGAAATGTTCCACATGGTCACATCTGTTTTTGATCACTCAATTCCCCTGTGCAGATGCAAATCCTTTTGTGTGCTTCTAGTGGAAGCACACAGTTCACCTTAATTATTTTAACACCTCCTCAGGTATCCAGCATAGCAATGAAGCAGTGTAATGCTATGTGTAGCTCTACTAAAGGGAACAGTAACACAAGCTAATTAAGATACAAGAAAAATACAAAGAAGGAAGGAGAAAGGGAGAATGACACTGAACCACGAATCCATGTGTGAATTCAGCCAGGTCAAGGCAGAGTAGGAATTGTCTGTGTGACAAGATAAAAGGGGAAAATAGTCAGAGACAATTTGACTCTTAATGCGAAAGCCTCACATATTTGTAGCACAATCTTATGCATGTCTCCTTCCAGGGAAGACCCACTGTTTTATAGAGACAGCTTCCAAGGCAAGAACAGGATTGCAGCCTGAGCGTTCCTTACGTCAATATCTAAACAACCCCATGTCCCCTCACAAGCGCTTTTGAACTTCGCCACAGTTCCATAACAGCCTCTCCCTGAAATATGGGAAAGAGAAAGCTGCTCTTTGAGGGAAGAAAAAGTGGGGGGAGATGCTTATGTTCATGTAACTATTTCTACTGCTCTTTGGATCCTGGCTGAAGTCTCTTGTGTGTAAATTTGAGCTTGGGCCAAAAATCCTGATTTAGCTTTGCTCAGAGTCTCTGTAATCCTTTTGGTGGCCTCATAAACAATATTCAGGTAAAACATGACATACAGAGATATCATTTTAACGTCTTTCAGTTAGAAGGTAACATTCATCTTTGTCTCCAGCTTTGGCTTTTGACAGCAAAATCCCAGGACACTGGGCTAGCAAAAGGTTAGAGTGTCCATGTAATACAAAAGTTGAACAAGTAATGGGACAAGAAGTTGGTGAAGTGAAGTAAGCATGGCTTTGTTTAAGTCATGCTGTGATCTCCGGGATACAGTATTGTCCTCTAGGTCATAGGTTCATAAAACGAGCATCTCAGAGAAAGCTTTCTCTCTCCAGCAAATAATAAATACAGTTCACAATGAAATTTTCCTGTAATCAAAATGAAATTTTCCTCAATCTGATGGCCTCTTGATACGTTGCAACTGTAATTTCCAGAATTCCTAGTTAGAAAATAGAGAACAGAACTGTAGTCTCAACACATTACAGGATACCAAAATAAAGAAGGCTGCTCAAAATATACCCTTGAGGTTCCTTTAAGTCAGGAAACTGATCACCACTTTATGGATGCTTACAAGTTTACAAGAGCCAGTTTGGTACAGTAGCGAAGGTGCTGGTTGCAGGAGACTATGAGTTCTAGGCCTCCCTTAGGCAGGAAAGCTGGCTGGGTGACTTTGGGCCAGTCACTCTCTCTCAGCCCAACCCACCTCACAGGGCTGTTGTTGTGGGGGAAATAGAAGGTGGGAGTATTAAGTGTGTTCACTGCCTTGAGTTATATATAAAAAGGCAGGATAAAATAATAATAATAATAATAATAATATAAGCAGAGATGCTGATGACACAGCAGTTCTTTTCATTTGTTAAAAAAGTTCTTATCTACAATAGCGATACAAGCAGGCCTGAGTAGCTCTGCATGCAGCCAAGTATGAATGTCTGCAGGGATGGTGACTTCACATATACAACTGGAGATAGGGAAGTTTCCACATAAGACCTTCGCAAGAGTGGGGGTCTTGCTGAACTGGTAAGTTCCTCATGTATGGCTTCATTTGAAAAGATGCCCTGTTCACGAATGTTGATACTATGTCTGCAGTCCCCTGGGAGAAAACAACACTTCATGGCATGAAGTGCTCTCAGGTGATGGCAAGACTTTTTTTTAATAGGACTGGAAGGAATCTAGGGAACACATTTATAAGATTTATTATTACAATTGTATCCTGTGCAGTTCAAAGTGTTCAAGACAGCGTACATGGCAACTATTTCATTTTATGCTCAATGTAACTGAATGAAGTAGGTAAATAGAACAGGATGACCAAGGAATCAGGGCACAATGAAATTCATGAAGTAGATTCTCTTGTGGCAAACTCTTAGTAATGTTACCTCAGCCTAGATGAAATTATATGGTTAATATGTTGATGTATTTACCAGTTGTCTAACGAGGTCGTTTAAAATCTAATATATAAATACATCAATGCAACTACAGACTTTATACAGTAAGTCTGGCAAACAGTTTTGCTTGTTTGAAGGTCAGCATTGTCATCTAATAAGTTTGTTATTCAGAAATTATCTACTGCTTTAAGTTTGGATTTTTGTTTGCTGGACTGATTGGGTTATGTAAAGAAAAGCCTGTAAACTGAATGATAACACTTTGTTTTTGTTTCTAGATACTGGGAAATAAATCTAGGAAAGATCCATACTCAGCAGCAATGAGGAAAATAGAATTTCCCAGACATGTACTTATGTAATTATTGAAGATGATGGCTTAGTACAAACATCACATCAAACCATGGTTGCCACAAACATATATTAAAATCCCCACTATATGTTGAGCTCCTAAATATGCAGCACCCAGTAATTTAGAGTTGCTTGCCCTAACTCCTAACTTTTTCCAATCTCCATAATGCATCCATTTCTGGAGAGAAAATGGATGTTGCAATGGTTTGTCAAATTGGACACTGAAGGTATTAGTAGAATAAAAATCATGATTAAAAAAATAAACCATAGTTTTGGATTTTAGGATACTGCATTTTAGGAGTAAATGCAGATCAGAAGCTGCCAATTCAACAATTATGACAAACCATAATAAAGCTTCTTTAACCACCATGGTTTCTGAATTAAGGATAGACAGATAGATAGTTATTTTTAAAAGCATCAAAATACAGTTCTTGAATCTGTAGCTAATTATATCCTAACTACTGAGGAATGAAGCTGGTTATTTTGCCCTCCCTTTGTATCTGTTCTGAGTTTAATTAATTTGATTTCTTTTGATTCAGAAACCAAGGTGGCTTACATAAAAAATGTAATAAAATAATATTTGGCTTATTCCACTGTCCTTCAATAGCTGGCCTTTAACCCTCTGCACCTCACTTTATAGATTCAGATAGATTATACGGTTCTGTTATTTTTATTAGAAAAAATACCACTAAGCACACACGGACATACACACATAACACATTTCATTTTGTTCAAAATTGAAAAGTAAATTACAATAAAACAATCAACGTAAGGAAAAAGCCCTGTCCTAAATTTAGACCAGAATGTATAGATTTTGCTTAATTTTTTTAGTCAGTTCTCAAGTTTCATCACTACAAAGCATATCTGTATTTTTGCCAAGACTGTATTGGTATGTTATGGCTAAACAAAAAATATGTCAAGTAAATATAGAAGGTAGCAAACAGGGCTGAAATAATAACTATTTTTTTCTATCTAGAGGCATGACGTCTGACCGCTACGTTGGTCTTGTAACTGCCCCTTTTATATTATACAGTATAAGTGGGCTAGAAGAAAAAGGTCTGGAGCAACTAACTCTTATAGGTTGGGGAGCTCGGTTGATACAACTTGCCCCTCTCTGATTTCCTTCAATACTGCTATGTAGACACAGCATAAAAGTTGCACTGTTATGTTGTTCTGAAATGTATTCATACCCTCCTGGTTCCAAAAAACCTTGAAGATCTGGCTTTCTCCACAAGCCTTAGAGTAGCGTGTGGCTGAAGCCCAGAAAAGTAGTCTGTTGGATGTGAGGGGTGTGTTGATTTGGGGGGTGCTGGGAATTTTTATTTTTGTTTTATGCTTTTTATTGTTTTATTATTGTTTGTAAGCCACTCAGCTTTATGATACTTAAGATGGCCAGCTATATAAATCTAACAAATAAATAGCTTTGTATAATTTGAAGGGCAGAGTCATACATCAAAGAAATAGTGGTATTGGTTGAATGTGATATCATGTTCATGTTTTTGCTGGCCCACCACAATCATTTAATGCCTTGATTAATGAACATATTTGATTATTCTGAGCACCACCTTTTCCTATGCAGTATACTATGTGATTTATCCCAATTTAACTTCAAGAAATTTTCACACACACACACCCTTTTTCCCCGTGCGGACTTTGTTTGTTCTTCTATTACTTTGATGGAATAGAGAATCCTAAACCACAGCATATAATGTGTTATGGGGAGAAAGCATTCCAGGAGGAAAACTGGTAAAAAACTGAAGCCTGCCCTTGCTTATGGACAGCTTCTACTTGCACAGAACAGCTCTTAAATCCATTGATTAAAACTGTGTGATGGCTGTGTAGCACCCTTTTCATGACAAGGGAGTGGGGAAGGAGTGGGTTGAAAAGCTTACCAAAATTATGGATTTAATATTGGTATCTTCCAAAACCGTTAAGAGTACTGTACATACATATCGAGGAGTATCATTGCAAGGAAAAACTCCTGGAAAGAAATGTCACAGAAAAAAATGTAGCTGAAACATCATAGGGCCTTCGGCTGAAAAGGCCAGGAAGGGCAGACTTCTCCCCCAACAAGATCAAAAGAAGGAGGTGTGTATATATAAATGGCACTTGGTTTTGATTCCACTACTTTATAGAAGCCAGGGAACAGATCAAAGAAAAGAATGCACCTATTTTGCTATTAACATTTAACACAGCTCCAGTCTGAAAAACCTTTCCAAATTGCTACTGTAATTTGAAATCTAAGTATTCTCAGGCTGTTTTGTAGACTAGCACTCCTAAAAGCTCCCTTTCAGTCCACAGACTATTTTTTAACCTATTGCAGAGACTAATTTTTGAAGTATATATTCTTTTATAATGTGACTGGATTTTCTTTAATATATATTAGAGCAACAATCAGCAGACTGCAATTAAATTCCAGACCTTATTGTCTGGGGACTTGGTTCTATAGGAAAATAGTTTGAAAAAATAATGCTAAAAGCTAAGGGTACACCGGAGCAAAATATGACTAAAGCTGAATATACGCCAAGCTTTCAATAAATTCAATCTACCTCTCTCCATGCAGGTTTCATACAAATAGACAAAAATTAATGAAGATAAATTTTACATTACTATACTTCAAACAGAATCAATTATATAAACACCTAGCCTTTATTCTGTATAATACAGAAACAACAAAAGTTAAGACCTTTCAGATTAAGGGCATGTTCAAAGAAGACAGCAGTCATGACTAAAGGTTACTTGTGAAGATACAAGCCTGCAACACTGCTTCCCCCCTTGTTCCACTGTAATAGGCAGAAGGAATAACCTTGAGGAATAGGAGGAACACCCACAACCAAGACAACTGTCAGATAAAAGAAAACTGAGTCTGGGCCAGAACTGTAACCTGAGAAAGCGTCTCAGACAGGACCCTCCCTAGTTCTCATGAAGATAATGGGGGCGAGGGGGGCCGGGAAGCACGTTCATACTTGCAAGATTCTGTTATTGTAACATTATAATAAAAGAAGTATTAGCATGCATGACTTTGGTTTCCTCGTCAGGTCTACCTTGAAGGGCTGACACCCACATAGCTTTAAAGTGCACTACTTGGGGCTCAATCTGTCACCTTTTGGCATCTTCTGCCTGTGGTGTTGGATCAACAAATCTAAAACAACCTGAAGACAGAAGCCACACAATGGTAGGCTACAAATGAAGCAACTTGGCAGTGTCTTTTAGGGCATATCAACACTGCCAGGTTACCCTAGTGCAGGTATGGACCACTAACCTTTCTGGAACAACATTATTGTCTTCTACTCCCTTAGTCCACTTGAATGTTACTCTGTCTTCATTTTCCTGCTCTGTATTTAAAGTAGTGTTTTCCAGCTTTTGGAAGCTCACACCCCCTTCAAGTCCTGCTGTGTTACCACATTGTGGTGGGGAGGTGTTTCTGGGATGGATGAGAAAAGAACACTGGCAGTTTATGCCAAGTGTATTCCCTGCAGGGTCAGTCAAGGTCATTCCAGCTAAAGCAAGCAGGCACCTACAGTATATTTGGGCAGCAGGGATATAGGTAGATACTGGAGGTAGATGATTACTTTAGTGACAATGACAAAGGTATCAATTCATACTGTATGGGAGAAGGCAGTGGTAAACCACTTCTGTATTTTACAAAGAAAACCACATGGACAGGCAATGGAAAGTGATCGACAGTATACTGCAGCATTACAGGTACCTCAGTTTCTACTGGAATGCTAGTAGTAATAATAGCTGAAGCAGATTTTAGAGTGCCAAACCTGGGAAAATCCAAAAAATGAACTTTTATTTCAAAGCTGGCTGCTGTACCGGCATATATGTGTGTTTTGACTTCAACTTTGTAAACAGCATTATGTTTTCAAAAAGTAAAAATATCCAGTAAGATCAACATACACAAAGGAAAGCAATTGGCAGTTGCTTTCCTGGCATGGAAAATTGAGAAGTCACAGCAGCAGGAGAAGTGTGTGTGTGTGTGTGTGTGGGGGATGTAATTGTAGCTGGTAGTCCAGACTGAACACCAGGCAAGATACTTCCAATGCTCTCTAGTCTGAATAGAACTTTCTTCAACTGGCTTAGAGGCCACCCAGAACAGGAACACTTTAACGGTGCAGTGCAGAAATGCATTTAGTGAGCCATATGGGATGGCAAAGAAGAGTCCACTAGCGCCACAGTGTATTCACATGTTTAAAGACAAACTATGGCTACTGTGTCAGCTGAAAGTGGCCTGAAGATCCTTCTAGCCCAGCATTCTGCTTCCAAGATTGGACAATCAAATGCCCCATGATGTAAATGAGCAAGATCTGAAGGCAATAATCTTTCCCAGCAAGAATTACTCAGGGCACTGCTCCTAGACATTCTCTTTACCAAATCATGACAAGCAACTGTGACAAGCCTATCTTTCATGAAGCTATTTGTCTTTGTTTGAGTAGGTCCTTAATCCCACTGCCCACTTCTTCACTTTTATTTCAGTCACTTTTGACTAAGGACATGTAGATCACTGAAAACTCAATCCCAGCCAGTGATGCATGTGATTCCATTCCATTCCATTCCCCTTCTGTATCATTGCAAAAAGACCTAGAAAATATACAATTGCTGTTGTACTTGGTACATGTATTTCTGCAATTTATGTACTTTGCTATGCAACTTATTGCCTCCAATATATACTTTCTCTACAAGTTTTCACATTATATACTTCAACTGGAAGCAGTTTCTAACTTTTTTTTGCCCAGTAATTCCTAGTATATATATACACACACAATTTCCCCAAATGCAATTAAATGTTCTAACCAAGATAATAGTGTGGCAATGATAATCACAGAGACTACATAGTGGCAGAATCTTATACCCAGGATTACAGCATTTTAAAGTAAAATAAATCCATAATGGATTCCTTTTACATCTCCATTGCTATTTCATATAAGGTAAAGGTAAAGGTTTCCCTTGACGTAAAGTCCAGTCGAGTCCGACTCTAGGGGGCGGTGCTCATCTCCGTTTCTAAGCCTTGGAGCCGCCGTTGTCCATAGGACACTTCCGGATCATGTGGCCAGCATGACTCACGGAATGCCGTTACCTTCCCGCCGAAGCGGTACCAATTAATCTACTCACATTTGCATGTTTTTGAACTGCTTGGTGTGCAGGAGCTGGGAATAACAACGGGAGCTCACCCCGCCACGCGGTTTCGAACCGCCGACCTTCCGATCGACAGCTCAGCGGTTTAACCCGCAGCGCCACCGCGTCCCTATGCTATTTCATATAGATATTGTATATTCACACATATCCATCATGCTATTCTCTTTTGGGATAAGCAACATTTTTCAAAGCACAGAAAAGGAGTAAGGAATAGTAAGACAAAGAAAGAAAAAATCCTGAGATAAGAAAAAGAAAAGGACTCATAGCTGAAATTAGTTTTCACCACTAACATTCACTGTATTTCTCCTTTCTATCCTTGCAAATCATTCTTATTTTCTTAGTGTCCATCTGCACTTAATATATTGTTTTTGTTCTTCCAGCTTCTCACTTCTTTCTTTTTCAGGATCTCAACAATTCTACCCAACCATGACTTTCTAGGTCTTCCCCTTCCTTAATAGCCATTCGCTTTTCCTTCCTACATTTGTTTTGCAATCTGAACCTCCTGACTCACTGTGGCTCATGATGCCTCCAAGATGTCAAGTGTAAGTCTATCAAAGCCCTGTTTATATACACATACAAGTATTAAGTGAATATGAGCAAAGGCTAAAGAAACAAATGATGTGAGAGAAGAAAACTACAAGACAGACAAATCCTGTGGATCTATATAGTAGCTAAATGTTAGATAAACATCTGCAAAAAAAAATCGGACTTCCAACTAACCCTTACATATATGGTGCCTAATTGAAAAATCAGTTCCTGTCTATTGTCTATGATCAATCCCTATAATTCATGACAGTTACTTCAAACCCACTTATCATGCAGTCCTTAACAAATTATCCCTGAAGAAATGGGGCTCTTCACAGAAAAAAAATGATTTTCCATCCCAGCTTCAAAGTTAGGAAGTGAGAAATGACATTGAGGTGGATCTGAATCTCAAAGAAATCTTTCCAGAATTGTCACAAAGTTCAACAACAGAAAAGCACAATGTTATCTCAAAGTCTACATACTATGAACAAATTGAGCAAGCCTAAGAGGTAATTAATAGGGATGTGGCAGAAGATTCAACAGAAAAAAGATTGAAAAAAAGGAAAAGTAACCAAAAAGACAGAGTTTGGAAGGGTTCTGTGCTCAGGTCTGAGGGGTGAAAAGATTAGCTCCCAAATAGCTACTGATAGCCAGGAGTGTATTCTGAAAATTGGAAATTCCCTATTGTGGGTAATAAAGTGACTGCCTTCTGTTGAGTAAGCAGAGGCTGCTGCAGAGACGGTAGTAGGAATATAAGACAATCAGTTTCCAGGGCACAAGGTACCTGTGAGAACTAACATGAGTATGCAAGTAGAATTTGTGGGGGAGTTTAAGGAAGATGTCCTTGACAAAGTTTCCCTGTAAGTCAACAATGTGTATTTGATTTAATCTGAAACCCTAAGAGGGGAAGAAAACCAGAACCAAAAGCCTTTCTACTAGAGCCGTAAGCAACAAGTAAAGATGAACAAACATACCCCTGTTGTTGTCACCTGTAGTACATAAGGCATATTTTTATTTCTGTCTAAGAATGACCTGACACATTTTTGCAGCATGTTGAAGCCAGTAGTATTGCTTGAAGAAAAACTACAATATTTCAACAATTGAATGGCCAGTTTCAGTTCCTAAGAGAGAACAATTTATTAAACAAAACAGCTTATAGGGAAAGCAACTCTACATAAGGAAAAGAATCAAACAAAAGAACAAGCCCAGTGGTTGAGAGTGATAACCAAAACAAAGATTCAGAAATATTCTGCATTCTTGGAACCGAGAAACAACTTTGAGTTTTCTGGCAATGAGAAAGAGATATTGATGACTAGGAAGGTAAATCTCTGAAGGGCAAAGGACACTATGATAGTTGAAAACTCACTATAATGAAAAACAGACAAAAACATGTTCAACTGAACCTATTCGTCTGTGAAGTATGCTGTCTGCCAGTGCTTGGATCATGGATGTGACAAAACAAGTCCCAAGACTTACCAAGTTTATTTACAATTATCATTTCCTGATAAACTATGTAGGGACAAACTAAACTGCCAAGAGCAGCTACACATGTATCACAATGGACTTTAAAGATCTAGGAAGTAAATTCAAGAAACTGGGGACTCTGGTGGAGTTCTTATCCATTCTTTGAATCAGAAGTCTGCAGGTACTGGATATGCAAATGGCACTGATGGAAGAAATTTGTTTTCTTGGACCAGGCTTGGATTATCTGGGTAATGGACTGCTGGCACAACATGAGGTGCACCTCTCAAGAATTAGTAACAATTGTATGTTTGGATGAAGCACCATTAAATTGATCAGCAAGACTTTAAGATGAATTTAGTGGGTGCTGACATGAAAAAAAAAAGTGCCTTACCCCAGACAAAGAATGGTAAGTTTTGGAAAGAAATAGGAATATTGCTGAAAAGGAGCCCTTTTAGCTACTCAGGGAAAAATCAGTTGGTTTATAAATTCATGGTCTTCACTGTTTATATTTTAATGCCCTGAATTAGAAAATAAACAAGATGAGCAAGAAAGCAAATATAATTTAATAGGTATAACAAGAGGCCTGGTGGAATGAGTCCATGATTGGAATATTGCAATTGAAAGATACAATTTGTTCAAAAGACATAGAAGCAATAGAAAGAGAAGAGTTATGCAGAATGTTAACAGCATATACACCTGCTCATAAAACCTTATGAATGAACATAGCAATACTGCGAAGAGAATATAGACTTAAAGAAGCAGAGAAATGAATTGAAGCAATGCTGTTGTTGGCATCTACTATCATCCAACCAACAAAGAAAAAGATGTTGAAGAGGCTTTAAAAATGCAGATTTTTCATAAAAGCATGAAGAAATAGAGGTAGGGGTCTTTAATTATCCCAACATCTGTTGCAGGATAAACTCAGAACAATGATACTCTAAGTGGGATTCCTGACAGGAAAAACTAGTGGGATAGGCTCAAAATGTATTTATTTATTTGAGAGATTTGTAAAACTACCCTTCTCATAATCTGTGACTCTGAAAAGTATACAACAACATATTGCTTTTAAAAAACCAAAATAAAAAAAGTAAATACTATATGAACCTAAATAAGCAAACAAAAGCAAACATACTTAAGGCTGGCAATAATATACACTGTCATCACAGAACAGGCTCATCCGCCATCCTGGTGTAGTAGGAGAAAAACAAGGTCTTTGCAGCTCTATGGAAGGCCATCCAAAGGTTGGGGCCATCCAAACCTTTGGGGTGGGGGAGCTAGTTCCAAAAAACAGACACTGTAACACAGAAGAATGGGTGAAAGTTCCTTACTGAAGGAGATACTGAAAGCGCTATCATAAACAGTTCAGATGGGAAAAAATGGAAGGCAGCAGAAGCAGCTAATATGGCTGCATAAAAACCTTAGTAAATATCTGAAAACAAAAAGGATACATTTAGAAAGTGGAAATAGGGGACAGATCTCCAAGGAAGAGTACATATGGATAGTAAAGAATATTAGAGCAGATGCCAAAAAGTCTAAGTTTGGTGAAAGGGAAGAACAACAAAAAAGGGTTTCTTCAGATATGCTCAAAGCAAAAGGAAAAGAAAATCAGTATGCCAGCTGCTCAGAGAAAATATCAAAATGGTATCAACTAAAAGGCAGAACTACAGAATTCTTATTTTGGCTCAGACTTCTCTAAGAAGACAATTCCACTAGACAGTTGTGAGAAACAGGATGAATGAACAAAATTGAAGTTTCAGACTGATAGAAATAAAGTAAAATATTCTAAATTTCCATAGTAATTAGGGAATATCTATTTACTCTGAGGTAGTTTAAATCTCCAGGATCAGATACATTATATCCCAGGTACCCAAGCCTGAAGTGTCTTAAATGGATGAAATGCCATAAAATATAACAACAACAATGGCTGGAGGAAGGTAAATGTGCTATCTTCAACAAAGTGAGAAAAGAAGATTCAGGGAACTACAGAAGAGTCACTCTGACATCAGTATCAGGAAAGATAATAGAACTAATAATAAAGCAAATGAACTATAGACACCTTGAAAACAATGCAGCAATTATTAGGAGCCAGTATGGATTAGTCAAGAATAAGTCCTGCCAGACTCATGTGAAGTGAATGAATGAATAACTTTATTGATTAGTCAAACGACCATATCAAGAAATTGGGCATCAGCCACTATGAGATATAAAATATAAAATATGATACCATAAAACAGATAAAATACAGTACGATAAGATAAAATATACTATGGTAAGATAAAATACGATAAAATACAGTAGGGAAAAATAGAGTTAAAATTTTAAGATAAAAATGCAAGATATAAAATGAGTAATAAAATACAGAAACAATGTGAGTTTAAATGAATTCATCACCTTTACATGCCACCCCAATGTGTTCTATAAATTGTGTTCTCAGTTGGACAGCCCTAACTATAAACTTAACAGTTCTATTGACCACGGATGTATTTGTGCCCTGGAGGAAGTAACATAGTCTTTTGTTACGGTCCCAGTATGTGGTTCTATCAATTAATGTCTGAAGGTACATGTGAAGTGAAAAGTCCCCTGTGCAAGCACTGAGTCATGTGACACAGCTTTCGTGATGTTTTCTTGGCAGACTATATCAGGGTGGTTTGCCATTGCCTTCCCCAGTCGTCACCTTCCCCAGGAACTCATACCTAGCTTAAAATTCCTATTTCAAGAGCACTCAGAGTGCTTTTCACAGCTTCTTTATAAAAGAGGGGTGCCACAAGACTCAATCCTAGACTCTATACTCCATATTCTTAAATTTATGCTTATGTTTTATATAAAATGACTTGGATGAAGAGATGAATGCTATTAAATTTGCAAATGACAAAAATTAGATGGGACATCTATTACTTTAGAAGCAGAAATAAAATTCAAAACTATCCTGATAGGTTAGAGAAAAATGAATAAAAATAGCTGGCTTAAATTTAACAAAGACAAACATGAAATATTTCACCTAGGAATCAGAAGTCAAATGCACAGATACAGAATAGGGGATACGTAGTAACAATACATGTGAAAAAGATCTTGAGATAATAGTTACTTACAAAGTATAATTAAGCAGTATGAAATAGCTACAAAAAAGACAAATGCAATTTTAGGCTGTATCAACAGAAGTGTAAATTCCAACTCTGAGAAGTAATAGTTCTACTTTGTTCTGCTTTGGTTAGATTCCACCTCAATTCCACCTCAAGCATTTTTCCAGTATTTTTCCAACACTTTCCATGAGAGCCATGGTGAGCTGATGTCTTGCTCACTTACTCACTAGCAAGACAGCTTTTGTGAGGGAGATTGTGGCTGGATGCTGGATCCGGGCTGGAGTAATCTCTCTGGAACAAAGGAGAGATCACTGAGATCATCCATGTGACTCTGGACAGCAGCTACTTGTGAGAAGACCACATTATGGTCAGCCTATGAGTAGAGTGGCTGGGAGTTGGGATTACATCAAGCTCATACTTGCAAAGCAGCCTTATGGACATTAAGCTCGACGGAGCCTTATATCTTAAATCACTTTTTTGGATTACTTTTATTTCTTCTATATTGGAAATTAAGACCCAGCAAGGCTTTACTGAATTCATTGGGTGAGTCTCTGCCTCCTTAAAAGTCGATGATGCAAATTTGATTTTAAACATTTTGAAAATATATGATGTTTCTGGACTATGCAGCAAAAGTGTGCTTAGTATATGGATTTTGGAAAGTTAATAACAGATTAAGGGGCCAGAGGGATTTGGAATTATAGTTTTGAATTAATTGAAGATATCTTCTCATGGGAAAATGGTGATTGCTTTAGTTTTTTTATGATAAGGAGACCTTGAAAGTTGGACATTATAGGGAGCCAGAGGATGAAGAAAATGGAGCAGAAATCCTTAGTGCAAACTTCTGAATACCTCTCAGCTATGTTACTGGATGGAATGGATCAATCGCTTGAGAAACTGGACAAAACATGCTTTAATGAAATTGTAAAACAAGAACAAGTTGTAATGGATGTCTATGAAATTAATTTGAAGGGGGATTTAAATGTACTACAAATGGATCTGATGGATGACTTATTCCCTAAAGGAGATGAACAGACACCAAACCAGGAAACTGATTTGGATTTTTTTTTTTTCTGGATATACAAAAGAACTCTGCTAAGGTTTGGAAATACTTTTTTAGAAGTGACAAACAAAAGGATAAACTTTATCTAATGGACATACAAAAGAAATCTGTTAAAGTTCTGAAGGATTTTTGCCTGGATACACAGATAACCAGCAAATTACCTCTGGGACTGTTCTTGAAGGGGTTAAAGAATAATTTTAAAAATTCAGGGAAGAGTTATAAGGTTGGCTTGTTTGACCAGGGCTAAAAGAAGAAAATAGTTATATCTGGTTGCCCTTCCTGGGCTTTTGCTGACAAACAAAAGCATTTGGATATTTTTTTTTAATCTAAGAGAAGAGTTATGGGGAGAAGAGAGTATGTTTTATTTACAGAGGGTGATAAGCTACTAAAATTGTTTTTATCTGATAGGATAAAGGGGGAAGTCACTTCTTTTTTTTCTTTCTCTTTCTTTTTTCTATACTCCCTCCCCCTTTTTTGCTTCTATTTTTTATAGTTTGTATTGACTTCTATTCTTTTCATTTATATTTTTTTATAAAAGTACTTAAAAAAGCATTTTTCAAATATTTTCACAGTTCCAAGTACAACACTTTAAGAAAGATTCAGAAAACAGGTTATAGAGGAGCAAACAGGATGAGCAATTGACTAGAAACTAAATCCTATGAAAGAGAGACTGCATGAGTTTAACTTTAAGAAGACTGGGGAGGGGAGACAACAGGGCTCTTCATATACTTGAAAATATGTCACACAGAGAAGATAGTCAAGGTCGGTTCTCATTTGTTTCACAGAGCAAGATATGGTATAATTCTTTCAACTTAAGTAAGGCAATTTCCAACTAAATGTTTTAAAAAATCTTAATGTTAAGAGGCATTCAACAGTGGAGCCAGTTACACATAGAAGTGGTGGACTCCCTTTCACTGAATGTATTCAAGCAGAGGCCAAATAGCCATTTGACAGAGTTGTTTTAATTTGGATTCCTGCACTGAGCAGGTGATTTGACTCTATGGCCTAAATAACCTCATCCAAGTCTTGATTCGATTACACTTAGTCCAAGACTATCTAAAACATGGAAATCCAAACAATACAAAGAGGCTGACATTCATTAACAATTAACTGCCTTATGAGAAAAAGTTACCTATGAAATGATTTAACTCAGCACCATTTCCATCTGCTGCTAGGGAATGGGTTGCTCTCTGTCCTTTGACGTATGTACCAACTGCTCCATATGGGAGAGAAAAATGGGTTGGCAAGAAATGAAACCATCATTTGTTTAACAGACTACTTAAAAGCCACATGAATTTCTTATTGCTTCTATTGATCTTATTGAAAGCTATTCTAGGATACCTGTTGGCTGACAAGTAGGTAAAAAAGACTTAAGCAAACACACAGCAGACATATATACTCTGTGTGAACACAGTTCCCCTGTTCTGATTTAGTTCACTTTTCCCCTGGTTCATTCATCTACCATATTCAGTGATGCAGACTGGATTCACAAATCACACCAACGCACAGTTTAACTAAATTATAATTGGCAGAATTCATATATCGTATTAAGTCACAGATCACAAGGGCTAGGTTCACACATCAAAACTCAGCCAAAGTCAAATCCCATTATGATTTGTGAATCATGCCACAAAGTTGGTTCCTATGTTACTAGAAGCAGCATGGATGCTATTCTGACATAACCAAATTTTCAATTCCATTTTCAGTTCCAAAAGGTCTAGATACTGTGACCACTATCAGCTAGCATTTCATTTTTCCCTTCTACACCTGCCCAAGAGTAAGGATTTTCTCTATTTATTTATTTATTTATTTGCCTTTCAATCATGGGAAAAGAAGCTGGTGGTTGGCAGGAAGATAGGAGAGACAATTTATTTCAAGAAGACTGTTAAGCAGGACTTAGTTTGCTCTTGAGCATTTAAAAGGAAGTCCTCCAGCTTTTCCCAAATGCAGTATATCAGTTATTTATGAGAATGGTTGCCTGATGGATCAAGCAAAAGCTTTGGGTCAACTCAGATGCTTCAAGCGATGGACATGTTCTGCATATGTTACCCTGAACACTGGGTGGCTTCCAGGGAAAATCTCCTTTTCTTTGTGCAGAGGTAGGACTTCTGTAGCTTACTTTTCCCTTGCAACCAGTAAGATGTGGTAGGGTTATAAATGACAAACAAATAAACAACAAAACAAGAATTCTTAGAAAAATTGAAGCTAAATACAACATTAGAAATAAAATAGCATTAAGTGACTGAAGAGCCAGAACTGTTTTAAAAGTTTACTACCAGTGTTATTAATATATATACAAAAGCCCTGATGCAAGAGAAACAACAACAAAAATAAAAAAAATAAAAATCATGGAAAAGGAAATAAAAACAATGAAATGCCAGAAAGCCTCTTTGACGTGCTCCAAATAATGTTTTGATGCTATGGTTGCAGTCCTCAACCACTTCAATGGGACTCCTCTGCATTGTGGTTTCAGGAGAGCAGCCAATGTAAGTAAGAAACAGACTTTTCAAATTAATTCTCTATTTTTAATACATCTGTTGGCTGACAAGCTTTGTGCCATACTCATGCCTTGTAATGTAATGAGTCACAAGAATCAGGCTTCATGCTGGGGAAGTCAGGCCAAAGAAGCTTAAAAACGATTTCTACTTGAGCTAACACTAAGGTGAAAAATAATGAAAAACGATGTATCCCTTAAGTGACAGAGTTCACTAAAAGAAGTGTAGTGTCTTATTTTTACATGTTTTAATTGGTAGGTTTGTGAGATAATTACACAAAAGGAAAGGTAGTCAAGGAATCTCTTTTTGATTTGGTTGTGCTTTGAACCTAGGTGATTTATGATTTATATCACTGATATGGCACAGAAGGAAAAGGAGGAGGGAGACAATTCAGGCACCAGTACTTATTGTTTAGCCATACTGATTATGGACACCCAAGATGGAAACTAGCCTCCTCGTGGTGCACCCTGGGCAATGTGACTTGTCACAGCTAAATAGTCTACACATCTAGCTGCTGGACCTCACAAGGATTTCCCAGCAAGAAAAAGCAGCATGAACACCGAACTGCTATGCCATATGATTTAAAAAAAAAAAAAGGGAAACAGACTGCACAGGAAGTCCTAGTTGACAATATATCTCCTAGTGCAGGTTGCCCTATTTCTCCCTTCTTAACAAGGCAGGAGTTTGCACCTGCACAGACATGTATGAAAAAGTAACAACATCAAGTTCCTTGCTCTTAAAGCTGGGAATTCAGTGTCCTGCTGTAATGAGAGCCATGGGCAGGAAATGGAACTAAAGAGACCCTCAAATGTCATCTAATTGCATCATTCAAGCTGCACCTTCAATATGTCTTCTAATATACTAAAGAGCAACTCTACAAGAAGGGATGGGCCTGGCAAACAGAATATATATAGGATTCTGTCTTTGCTGAATATAATATTCCTATTGGGAGAAAGAAGACTTCATGCCTTTGGAACCCAATAGCAGGACTACTGGGAGCAGACATCCCACCTTAGCATCCAAGATCTTTAGCACCCTGGAAAGAGAGAGAAACAGGCAACTTCTTCCTGATCCTGATAGATTATTCCCTGATCACCACAACAGATTCTAGAATCAACTGCGTCATAGGAGGAAATCCAGGACAAGGGATTAGGCAGAAGCATCACCCGCTGCCTGCTTTTCTGCTGCAGCTTAGCTGCTTTTATTTTGTTTTTAGGTAATTTTTCATGTAACCACTAGATTTATATGTAAGCCATTTTAAGAAGTCTAACTGAAACAAAGCATTATAAAACTGATTCATAACAACAACACCAATCCCTATAGACCAAGGCTACAGTCTTGATCTAGATATTTGAATTTAGCTCAGGTGCACCAAACAGACCAAAACACATGGCTACCCGGTCTGGGCTGCACAAATATAGATGACTTGTATAGCAGCAGAGAATCACAGAAACATCTACTTCATTTCCAAAATTTAGCGGTCATCCTTTTTTTTTCTGAGTGCAAAAACAGAAAAATACCCAGATTTTTGCAGACCAGATTTCATAGGCTTAATAAAATAAACAGAACTTGGGAAAAAATATACACTGTGTTTTGCTGGTCCGTCTTTTCAAAGGCTACTTTCTTATTCTTAACATCTTAATATTGAATTTATATGTTGACATCAATAAATAATAATTTACATATATATAAAAGTTGATAATCTTGCATCTTGACAGTTTCATCTCCTTCAGTATTTTAACTGGTTTAGATTAATTGTTGAAAAACAATGTCTCATATTTTCCAGACATGAAGATGCCTTTATTTGGCACATGTTTTTACATTCTTTTCAGTCTTGTTATTGCCACACAGATTCAATTTATTTTAGTTGGAGGTCATTTTTAGTTGTTTAGGGCAGCCATTTTCAAACTCCCAATGTTCTAGGAACCTTTTTTCTACTGCTGGTAGAAAACCTACAGATTGCAGAGGATTATAGGGTGGGCTCTACCAGTCTTATCCAGTGGTGTTTACCATCTCATAAATGAAGAGGATTGAACTGTAAAACGACTTTACTGAATTTGCACAGAATCCTAAAGCATGGTACAATCTTATGACAATGGCCTGTGGTGAAACTTAGTCAATGATTCTTTCCTCCCTTCTAGCATTCTTGCAAGATCATAAACTTCCACCATTTTAACTAAAGCATAGTAGAGATGTGAGGATACGGGGAGGAAAAGCCACAGTTAAACAGATACACTTTTCCCCAATGCCTTTTCTTCTGAAACACTGAAAAAATAAGACATATTTACAGTATTAGTAATGGTACACTGAATGGTTCAAAAGTGTTTATACAGAACTGCTCAGCTTTTAGCCCCTCAAATGATTTCTATAATCTATGTAGTAGGGAGATTTGTATATATGATTATTTGTAGTTTTCGATCATTACCTATTCCTGAGCATAAAGGACACCTGTGACATGTAAGACTCCATCTCTTTCGCCAAGGGCAATGAGATGCATTTTAACATGAAAAGAAATGATTCAGTTGTTCCTTGCTTATCAAGTTGCAGCCTATTGTTGATCTAGAACTGGTGGATCCATTCCTAGTCTCTACTAGGCTTCAAAGCACGAGAAGTGAGGTGAACCTTGGTAGCAGCATCCATTTATTTTTATTTGTAAATGTATTGCATACATGTAATCTTCCCATTGCTTTAAATAGTTCAGATATTTTCCATATCTAAGCTATAGTTCATCATCATCTCAACCTTGAAATGTGATTATTCTTAATTAAAATTAAGTAAAATAAGCCAGTCTCAAAACCTATGGTTTAAAGTTGATTTATTCATATTAACAATAGTTGGGGTTAACTATAGGTTGTCCAGGTAGGTTTAGGCTGCCAGAAAAAGTATGATTAGTTTAAAACCAAAACCAAAACTTTCAAATTCCTTTTTGCTAGATTGTAAGGGGGATTTGTAATCCCTGCTTGCTGCAGCTCATTCTTGTAATGTTGGGCCAAATCAGCCTTACAATTTCTCAATTATTTTCCCCCCTGCAGCTGGACAAGTAACGGTCCATTTCTCTAACTTACATCCAGGGACCTGAGAATTTCTCTTGATAGTGGTTTGGAGCTTTACTATAGTCAATGGCAGAAGATGCTACCACTAGTACTGCTGTTTCCTTTCTACATCTTTCTGTTACTTTGAAGCCATCCTGGCTGGCTAATCCGGAACAGCATAGTGGGAGGAGTGGATTCACACACTTTAATTTAAGTGTGTGAATCCAGGAAGCCTATAGACTGCTAGATAGATGATAGTTCAAAGAAGGTCAGGACACTTATGCATGTGTCCTTGATTACCTTATAAATGAGTAAGTGTTAAGAACATATCCTACCCATGAGCTTTTCTTGGAAATTCTTTTTTCCAATGAACAAATATGGAAAGCAAACTCTTTTCTCAAGCTTCAGAAGTGGTGGGAAAAAATGTAGGATAATGTCTGCACAACACTGATTCTAAACCCAATTTTGAGGATTTTATTTATTTATTTATGCATGTAGGTAAATAATGTATGGGCCACCTGACTCCCATACGACTCTGAGTGGCTAACAACTAGGAACCCCCTTCCCCCTCTCTCTCTATACACACATACACATATATCTACACATACATACACACATAATACATAAACATATACATATACACATAACAACTAGAAACCTATATATACACATACACATACACGGTACAACAGACTGGAAGAGTAAAATAATCAAAATGAGTTTTAAAAAAAACAAACAAGCAAAAGAACAGGAAGGGGGCTCCATTATCACTCTGTCCCCAAGGCCTGTGACAACAACCAGGTCTTCAATAATTTCCTAATGACATAAGGGTGGGAGCCACATGACTCTCTGGGGGTGCATCATGACAGAGGGCAGGAATTGCAACAGAATAGGCATACTTCCTGGGTCATGCAAGATGACATTACTTAATTGACTACACTAGACTACCAGAGCAACAATCCAACTGCCCACAAGAAAAGCTGTATAAGAATAGTATTCAGACAAGCAAAAACACACTGAAACAGACTAACTTTACAGAATTTTTCAACACAATTGGTACCCATACAACTTCATTAAAAAGTGCCCTTCCATGCATCCAGCTAAAACACAACCACTACAACTCACTGAAAAAGCAGTTCTCCCATATATAAAAATGTCTCAGAAACCAACAGATTACTTCAACTGCTAGGTATCACACTAGCCCACAAATCAATGAAATCCCTCCAAAGCATCTTAAGCAAACTCAAAGATCCAGCAATTAAAGAAGACAGAACGGGAATTATTTACAGTAGAATCTTGGTTAGCCGGCACCCATGGGGATTGGTAGATGCCGGATAAATGTAGTTTCCGGTTGCTTGAGGGTTACTATTAAAAATAGGCGCGCCAAGTTTGGACTTGCCTTTCTTCTAGAGAGGAATCGGCAGATCCCTTTCTGGCAGAGGGGTGGGTTTGGGCTTGGCCGATCGGTCCCTTTCTAGCGGAGGAGTGGGTTTGGGCTTACCTTTAAAAAGGTAGGTTTGGACTTGCCTTTCTGCTAGGGGGGTTGGGTTGGGTCAGTGCAGCGCGGCACAGTGGGTTTGGACTTGTCTTTCTGCTGGGGGGGTTGGGTTGGGTCAGTGCAGCGCGGCGCAGTGGGTTTGGACTTGTCTTTCTGCTGGGGGGGTTGGGTTGGGTCAGTGCAGCGCGGCGCAGTGGGTTTGGACTTGTCTTTCTGCTGGGGGGGTTGGGTTGGTGTGGCGCGGTGCAGTGCGGCATGCCAGGTTTGGACTTGCCTTTCTGCTGGGGGGGGGTCAGGTTGGGATGGTGCAGTGCAGAGCGGAGCAGAGCACCGGGTTTGGACTTCCCTTTCTGCTGGGGGGGGGGATCAGATTGGATCAGCGTGGTGCGGCACGGCGCGGCGCAGCAAGTTTAAACTTACCTTTCTGCTGAAAAATGGTTTTATTTAATTTTTTATTTAATGTATTATTTCTTCGTTTTTTTGCCGGTTGCTTGAGTTCCAGTTAACTGAGATTCTACTGTACATGATACAGTGCAAAGACTGTGAAAGCCACTATGCAGGACAAACAGGCAGATTAGCAGAATCCACACAAGAACACCAATTGTGATGGAATGTGGGAGGGCTGACAAATTGGCAGTCAGAATATATGATGGAAATTCTTTGACTTCACAATACTTAAAACAAATTTAACCACAAACTCAATTTGGAAAATGACCATTTTAGATCAAGCTACATCCAAGAATGAAAGGGAATTCCCTAGAAGCCAGGCATTCTGATAGATCACACATCCAGCAGTCTACACACAGATAAGAGAGAACCAACACTGTAGGCAGGAACAATCTAAGATGACACAATACAGCCAACTAAGCCAGGTAGGCCAATCAGAAACAGGCATTCAAACTACAGCAATTTTAATTAAGTCAGGTAGGACAACCTGCCACATATAAATAGCCAGCAAACCCCACTCCTTTGTGTCAAAGCACTGATGATGTTACCTAACTTGGCAATGAAATGCTTGCAAGAAGAAAAGCTCAGCAAACACTAAGATCCCAACATTTCAACCCTGAGCTATACATTTGCTCCACTATTGCATGAGGAAGGTCTTCATGGCAGGGGCCCTGCGTCTCTGACTTACTACCTAACAAAGTTTGTCAAACCTTGTCATTCAAAGCCTTTAGGGAAGTCCTAAGTATTCACTCATTATTTTGGTCTTTCCTTATATAGCACTTTTTAAAATGAGACTGCAGTGGTTTTTAGTATTTTTGATTTTCAGAATGTCTTATATAATCGCTGGCTTCTAATTACTATTTTCTTTTACCTTTTTTTAAGAACCTGAAAGACAGCTTAAAAGTATTTTAAATTAAAATAAGTAACGTTAAGCAAAGTTGAAAGTTTTAAATGCATTCGCAATCTAGGAGGACTCATCCTACAAGTTTGCACACTCAGATTTCTTCCTCAGTTTCTTCCGGTAGCTCTGGAAGGAACGACTGTTGGCAGCAGCTATCTGGATCCCCTTTTCCTTCTCCTCCCCAAAAGCAGATTTTGCTCATTGAGTCCTCCTGTAACAATTCTATATAAGCAAGTGAGCACTTATTCAGAGAAGGCTCTTCTTATCCTATAGCTATTGCTGAAGGATCTTACAAGCAACCAAATCTAAAACCAAGAATAAAGGAATGTTCTTTTAGGTATCAGTGAGCCATTTATTTTTGTGAAGCTTTTTACTCCAGAAGATCCCCTAAGGCAGCTTATATAAAACAATAAACACAATTACATAGCCCTAATAAATCATTGCTCTTGCACAGCAAAGAATAAGCTGAATTACCACTGACTTTCCACACCGGTGGAGGGTATTGTGTGCTATCTGTGCATACATCCCACTATATTCCACTCACATCTGTGCATTAATATTTTAAAAGGGCATGATTTTTATTACGGGTAATAACTTCTCAGGTAGTGGTACCTATCATGTTTGAGCACATATTTACTAGCGACGAGTAAGGCAGCCAGTACAAGTTTGTGGTTAAGGTGTTGGACTTGGACCAGGGAGATCCAGATTCAATTTGCTTGACCACAGAGCTCACTTGTGTGATTTTGTGCATCATCTTCTCTCAGTCCAACTAACCTCACAGGGCTTCTTCTGTGGAGATATAATTAGGGGGAAATTCTCATAGACAACTTGCTTGAATTCTCAAAGGAAAATATAAATGCAATGAATTGATAATAATACTAATATCCTTACTAATAGGGATCATTTTAAAAATCTATTTTAATTAATCTTTTAAGCAGCACTAAAACACTTTTCATACATGGACAAATATCAATTATATAAGAAGAATTTTATTAATGAAAGGGCTTCAAAAACACCCACCCACAACTTCTTAAATAAGCATTATATACTATAGAGAACATGTCATGAAATCTACTCGATGAACTCTGCTTGTTATCTTTTACTAATATTATATTGAACATTAATTGTGTAAGTTCAGTAATTATTTATCCATCCATAGGTAATATTTTTTTTTTGAAAATACACCTGTGTTTTAAATAAATATAAAAGGGTTAAGTGAGAGAGAGAAAACTTATTCTAAATCAGATGCAGCACATGGTGTCCAGTTCCTTTTTGGAGCCCCTGGTTATGCAGCATAAACTCATTAGCAAAAACACCAATCACTACAAAGTGATATTTAATAGTAGTTTATTAAAATAAGAGGCAAAATAGGTGGGTTAAATCTCTGCATGGCTTAATACAGCTATTCCACTAACCTCAAAAATACAGAGGTACAATTCAAGACATGTCCCTGCAGCCCTTCCATTCCTTCTTTCTTTTCTTTTTAATAAAGTGTGGCTCCTAGCTGAAAAAAATTGTCCATCCCTGATCTAAGAAGGCAGTAGTATGCACAACACTGTGCCTTAGGTGAGCTGCTGAACAGACAGTGGGACGCTTCCTTATGTTGCTAAGCATTTATTTTCCCTGCTCCAGGACACAATGATCTTAAGTCATTTCCCTACTAGTGACTTCCAGCATCTTCCAGAGTCAGCCAACCACTGTTGTGCTAGAATTTAGCAAAGATGACAGGCTTTGTCCCACTTCAGTTTTGTGAGGCTATGAAGATACCAAAGTCACTAGTGGGGAAATGGCCCAAGAAGAAAGAAGGAAGTGCTATGGGCCAGAGCCATGTCTACTTTTACTTTTGTGCAATGGCAGAGGAATATTGCTTTTTGCACAGACTGACAACTAGGAATTACATTATGAGCCCTGTGGGAGAAAAAGTGCTACAGAGAAATGGAAACCATTCACACACATTGACTGAACACAGCAAGCAGGCGACACCCCCCATCCCAACTTGCATGTTATCTCAATTTAACCTACAATTCAAATAGAAGCACCTTCATTAGTATTTGGAATAGACTAGTTTGGAAATGGGATAAATTGTCGTAATGACTTTAAAAGAATGTGGATGATCATTTTTAACGAGTAATTTGTACAACTGCCTCTGAAGAAATTTTTGTGGAGTGTGTGAGAGAGGTTAACCTACATTGTAAGTTGTCAAACACTACAGAAATGAACGTAATTAACAGCAAAAAACACAGCAGAAGCAAGGTCAGTGTTGACACATTGTTAGCTCTTTGGGTCTGACTATTCACTGCTGTCTTTGTTCCCATAAAGCTAGGAAGAAAGCTACAGATACCACATCTGCAAGTAGCAATCCAGTACCTGGCCTTTGGATAAAAAAGGCTAGAAGATGAAGGGGATATAAGATTCATATGCCCATTTCACAACCAGCCCATTTAACTGTGATCTGATTTAGATGGTACTGATGTGTGCAACCGAAATGATAACAATTTTTTTTTAATGCAAGAGTTGTATAAGGAATTTATGTAGTAGAATCAGAAAACTTCCATTTTGGGAAACTGTCTTATGTTGGAATTTGAAGCACTTTTACAGTGAAATACTTTTTGCCTGGGTCTAACTACCCATGTTAGAAACATGCTTAGGTTAGGACTTTGAGCAACAAGGTACAGGTAGTCCTCAACTTATGACCACAATAGGGACAGGAAAGTTCGGCATTAAGTGGTGCAATCGTTAAGCAAGGCATCATGTGACCACACTTGATTTTATAAAAATTTTTGTGGCAGTCGTCAAGTGAACCACCCAGTCATTAAGTGAATCTCGCAGTTCCCCACTGATTTTGCTTGTTGGAAGCCAGCTAGGAAGGTTGCAAATGGCAATCACATGACCCCGGGATGATGTAACTATTGTAAATACATACCAAGAGCCTGAATTTTGATCATGTTACTGCGGGGACACTGTGATGGTTGTAAGTGTGAGGACTGGTCGTAAGTCACTTCTTTCAGAGCCATTGTAACTTTGAACTGTCACTAAACGAATGGTCCTAAGTCAAGGACTACCTACATACTGTATCTAGTTTGGTCTCTAACTTCCCACTCATTGCTGGGTTCAGCTGTTATGCACATCCAGGCTAAGTGATGCTTATGCACTAGAAAGACAGAATAAAAATATCTACATACACTGAGTAAATACACTGAGTAAGTAAGTCATATTAATTCAAACAGTACTGTAAGCTCAAAGGCATGGTTTACAACCCACAAGGGCTGGCTTTATATAACACACAAAGTCAAAACCAAGCAAATGACATTATGGCATGGCACAATGTGTGAATCCAGCCATTGCATCATGTAATGGTATCTGGGAATGACATGGGGGTGGGGGGGGAGAGATGTTGCTTAGGGAACAATCAGATAAGAGAGGATATAGCCCACAGCTGCATAATGGGAAGAGAAAGAAAGGAACCTCCCTACATTACCAGGCTGTAAAAGAAATGGTGGGAGATTTGTACTATCAGACTTGCAAGATTCTGCTAATGTAGCCTTACAATACAGTAGTATTAGCTCATCTGGTCATGTTTCTTGTCTGATCTACCTGGGAAGGCTGACATATCATCTCCTGCCTCCAGATTCCAAGCTCATGACTCAGTTTTCATGTGAAATATCACCTCTCACTTCCATGAAGAACATGATAACTAAGATGAGAATAACCTGATCCATTCATCCTCAAAAGAAGGAGCAGAGAATCTTAGCCTATTTCTCATCAAAGAAGGACCAGCAATGAAGAAGGAAAAGGCATTAGCTAGCCTAGGGTTTTTTGAAGTGAGTTCTATGTAACCCTGGCAAGAACCTGGGTTCTATGAGAGACTAAGGGGGTAGGGTGGGGAGATCACTCGAATTTAGCCCAGGTCATCCATTTTTCTAAGATACAGTGAAAAGGGTTGGGCTTGTCAGCTGACATTCATAATGTCCTCCCCCCACGACCATTGCGCTCATGACACCTCACCACTGTGTGTGTCTAAGAGGCAGGCAGCAGAGATCCTGGGATTTCGTTTTCCTTGTTTAAACTAACTGGCTCTGTGGCCTGAAAATTGAAAATGCCTAAGTTAGGCTAAGCAGATCACACACACACCCCTATCACCTTTCTTGAGCCACTCAGAGAAGTTATAAAAATGCTAGTTCAGCCATAAAATGCATGTAAGGCAAAGGAATGTTGATAACAAGAAGGGATACTTGGAGGTGAAGAAAGCTATGGGAAGCAAGGACAAGGGAGATAACAGGAATAGAAACATCAGATTGTGACTTTTATTCTAACACATAGTCTCTGTATTCTTAATAGAACCACTGTCTTTCTAGTCCCACCTTTATTACTTCATGCAAGGGTTACAGGTATACTCTGATTTGCATATACTTATATGAGGGTGTTACATCCTTGTCCCTTTTACATTTTCTTTTATAGCCTCCAGTACCAAAATAAACACAATTTGTGCTTCTATTGATGTGTGCGCTGGTCTCCAACAAACTTATAAAGGAGGCACTACAGTAATGTTACCTGAGATTTGAGGATATAGAAGTTGAACATTGTAAGATATTCTCAGTGCTTTTTCCTCTCCATAATCGAATTAACTTTATTCTGACACACACACACATGCACACGCAAACTTCATACAACATACAATCCAAGTATTTTGTAGAACAGTTTATTTGGGAGTCAACAAATAAATTCATTAGTAAATGAAAACTTTAGTAAATTTCGGTTAATTATGGGCCTTTAAATTGCCTTTGCTGATTTGCACTACCTTCAAGAAGCACAAAGATGGTTTTCTTATTGAAAAATTAAAAGAAAAATCTGAGATACCAGAAGGCTTTTGATTCTGGTGGCTGACAACCTGATCCAATATTGGATTCCATGCATCTAATGATGAGAGAGCATAGCAATAGAACAATAAAGGGGTGACGTAGCTCTGCAGAAATGAAAAGGCACTCTGCGTATGTTCAGGGACCTTTTACACAACTTCAACTAACTAGTAGGAAAAAGTACAGGCTAAGAAGCTTTGTACCAAGCCCATTTGTTGACCCCTCCATTTGCATCAAACTGGTAAACTCACTGCTGTACAAGCCTAAATTTGTCCCTTGAAGTATTTAATTATCTTCTGAAGGGAGATTAACAAAAACTATTTGGGGTTCAATAGATGTAGTCACTGAACCAATGAAATATCCTCTTCACCAACAATAAATAAATCTGTAAGTAAGTTTAGAGACTTTGAAAAAAATTGAGGAGAGCAGCTGAAAAATTCCAAGTGGACAGTACTCAGCAGCATTTCAATAGGAAATAACGCAATCCTGACACTTCACCAGAACGTTCAAAAAGTAAATTGAATGGCAGCATGATTGCAGTGGTTCCAGTTATGTTAATTAGGTTGAATTCATGGTTCATTGATGCTGCAATTATGTTGCAAAGAAATGCTGCAAGCATGGTATCTCATCCCACTGCAGCCTGCTGAGTATGCGGCCATTATTCTTCTTGTAGCAAAAACTCCTTCCAAAGGAGATTATATGTTGTACTTCACACTGATAAATAAAATATGCAATGAGAAAAAAAAAAGTGGTTGACACTATTCCATTTTGACAACTTATTTCTTACTGCTGTAATACCACAAACAAACGTTGCTATTGATTCACAGGCCATTCTTTTTCAAGCAGAAGATTCTGTTTGATACTCTGAATACTCAACGTATGAATTATCATGATTATTCACTCCATTTCACACATGGAGTAACAGGCAAAGGAAGGTTAAGTGTCTTGTCCAAAGCCAGCAGTGTAAATGGAAATGAAACACCATTACTTCCAGCATCTTCCCACTCCATCATCTCCTAACATATAAATCGGACGTCTATCTATCCTGGAGTTCAGAATCCAGTACGCAAAAAAACTGATATGGTCATTCACAGGAAGCATTATCGTCCAGCATAGACAGTCTGCTCACCTACTGATCCAAGGTAGCTGAAACATTAAAATCTTAATTTTTCTAATTGCAATCCAGGACTCTTGCTTCAATGCATTCCCCATTACTGAATAATTTACAGTGTAACCCTACTACACAGCTATTCAAAGGTTTACTTGATTTACTCCCAGATAAAACTGTATAGAACTGTGACATCCCAATTTTTTTATAGGCTATGTCTGATTTCCTTATCTGAGAATCAAGAGATAATTCTGATTTTGGAGTGATAGATCTAACCTCATAAGCTTTCTCTGTGAATCTATGGACATGTCCTTGGGGGAGAGGCATTTCAAGATGTCCTTGGAAAAACTCTAGGGCCATAGAATTCCAAATTGAAGTATTCTTGTTTCCTTTTTTCTCCCAAAGAATACGAGAAAAACTATGCCCTGGAACTGGTATAGCTCATTTTCCTCCTACTGGGTATAATTATTTTTTTCCCAGAAAAAGGATAAATACATTTTGCTTCTATCGTATTGCCCAAATGGATTAGACATACTGACTAAAATGTGAGAACAGGGGAACATATCTTCCTCGAACAGTTCAGTGAGGGAGCCATTGTCATTTCCCAGCTGCAGTACTACTTGTCCTTGAATCTGTGGTGAAGTTACGCCATTAAGGTTGCACAGTTTGTGTCATGAGTAATGACGGTGAGCAGGAGGGGCCCCCCATCCAGGGGGTAAAATGCATGCGTAGTACTGAGGAATTAAGCAGCCATTCAAAGAGACACAGATCAGGCCCGCCTTAGCTTTTGGGGTTTATGTGTCTGGGGTTTTCCCACGCTTCTTCAGTTTGTTAGGATTCTGTTTATGTAGCAGTAATAAACACTAGAGAACTACTCCTCGTCTCAGTGTGTCTCTCACTGTTAGGACAGTTTGGAACCTGTATTATTTTTTTTTTAACCAAAGATGTAAGGTTAATATGATGAGAACCCACTGGTCGTTAGTAAAGCATGCATTTTACGTGACCACGGGCCCAGGTTCAGTTCTTGCTCTCTACATTTAAAACAAATTGGGACAGCAGGATTGGGAAAACCCTTCCCCAGAGACTTGCCCAACCATTACCAATTAATTAGAATTCCCCACATGGCATCTTAATCTTCTGCTTTTCCATAACATTGTGGCTGAAGAATTGTTCGGGCAAACACAATGGCTTATCTTTTTGGGTCAATTATCACTCAACTGTGGCTTTGGAATTTTTCTCATGGACCAAAATGGCTATGACAACTTTTTATAAAAACATAACATTAAAAATATTACAATGTATCTTTTTAAAACAGCGTAATGGGGCAGGAAAACACACCAAGTCAGGTTTTACATATACTGAAACATGTTCAGAAATAAGAAAGTTCCCTCCATCATTACAGAAAGATTGCTCTGGACAGATAGACAAAGAGAAAAGTATATCTTTTCAGTAAAATATGTCTTTAAAAAGCTCTTAGCCAAACTTAACATCTTTATTAAAGAGTATTTGAATTTACCAGCTAAAATATATGCAATGAAGCAGAATAGATCACTCCCAGGAAGCTTTGCTGCTTCTGTTCTAGGTATCTCCTAATCCCACTTTATATTCCAATGAACAACCATTTATATAAGAGTTAGTAGGCATCTAGAAAGAAAAGGAGGAAGGTAAAATTTTAACATGTATTCCCTGAACCAACCCCAATCCCCACCTTGGTACAAATTTATTGTCCTTCTATACTGAAACAATTGATTTGTAAGGCCCTCTACCAAAGAATACCCCTTCCTCCATACCTATTACAGTGCCTGAGCACTGAAACAGTTTTTGCATAATATACTCACATATATTGCACGTGATATATTCCATATGATTACTAAAACATGATCACTGAAATATTTCTCCAGTTACATAGGAATTCATCAAAACCCAGTGGTTTGAGACCTTATCTAGGTCAAGTCATTTCAGAGAACATACAAACTGGAGATCACAACACAAACTGAAGCTCAAGGGCAGCCTCACCCATCTGTCCTGGATCTTGAAATCAAAAGAGTTCAAGGAGTTGCCCACAAAGGCTTTTCTTGTCCATCCTTTGCCATCCTGAACGCTTCTGAGTAATGCACTGCAAGCCTCATTTTACCTACTCATAATAAAGAGCACTAGGGTGAGAAAGACTTAACCAGGTCCTTGAGTGCTTTCTCCTTGGATAATGTGGTCCCTGTTGGGGAAAGGAAGCCTTGAATACTCACAAAGTTTATTGCAAGCTGCAAGGGCATCACACTAGTCTCTTGGTCTACAATGTTAGATCTATAATATACAGTTGTAATCGAAATTATTCAACCCCCATTGCAAATCAGGTTGATTGTCAAAATGTACAGACTTACAGCTGTTTGCAATGAACAAATCAAACAAAAGCAATTGAAATAGCTCAATGCAACGCATGCTTCAAGCGGTGTCCCCAAAGTCAACTGAAAATGCAACTTATAATTACTTCTCCAATCTCAAAATTATTCAACAGAATCTGAATAGAATCTGTCACAACAGCATACATACAGTATATAAAAGAGATGTTGTCTGAAGCACACCTGATGCAACGAATCAAGGGCTTCATTAGTTGTACCAGGTATGCCTGAACTGGAACACATGAAATACCTGAACTGGCCAGGGGTTGGTTGAGTGTCACGTTTGACTGCATGGTAGAAATACAGTATGGCTAAGTCAAAAGAATGGTCCAAATAGGTAAGAGAAGAGATCATCACCCTTCACAAACAAGGAACAGGATACAAAAAGATAGCAAAGGCACTGAATGTTCCTAGAGACACCGTTGGAAGCATAGTTGCAAGTTCAAAGTTGAAGGAACAGTGGTTACGCTACCTGGACAGGGCAGAAAAAGGAAGTTGTCAATGGCTGCAACCAGATTTCTGAGAAGGCCGGTGGAGAGAAACCCTCGAGTGACTGCAAAAACCTGCAGCAAGAATTGATGGCAATAGCCACTGAGGTTTCAGTGAGCACAGTAAGGTGCATACTAAACACAGAAGGTTTCCATGCCAGAATTCCAAGATGTACACCACTTCTGACCCAAAACCACAAGAAAAGTCAGCTCCAATATGCTCAAAATCATATAAATAAGCCACAGAAGTTTTGGGATTCTGTTCTGTGAAGTGATGAAACACAACTGGAATTTTTCGGCCCAATGGATCAGCAGTATGTCTGGAGGAAGAATAATGAATCATACACTGAAAAGAACACTCTGCCTACAGTTAAGCATGGTGGTGATTAAGTGATGCTCTGGGGCTGCTTTGCATCCTCTGGCACTGGAAACCTGCAGCGTGTGGATGGCAAGATGGATTCATTGAAGTATCAGGAAATCCTAGGAGAAAACGTCATGCCGTCTGTAAGGAAGCTGAAGCTTGGGCATCGCTGGACCTTCCAACAGGACAATGATCCCAAGCATACCTCAATTCCACTAAGTCTTGGATGCAGAAGAACTCTTGGAAGATTCTACAGTGGCCATCATAGTCACCTGACTTGAACCCCATAGAAAATCTCTGGTGGGATTTGAAGAAGGCAGTTGCAGCACACAAACCATGAATATTACTGAACTAGAGGCCATTGCTCATGAGGAATGGGCTAAGATTCCTCAGGAATGCTGCCAGAAACTGGTGTCTGGCTATGCAACTTGTTTGCAACAGGTCATAACAGCGAAAGGGTGCTCTACTAAGTACTGAAGATGCTTGCCATGAAGGGGTTGAATAATTTTGAGACCGGAGAAGTCATGATAAGTTGCATTTTCAGTTGACTTTGGGGACACCACTTGAAGCATTTGTTGTGTTGAGCTATTTCAATTGCTTTTGTTTGATTTGTTCATTGCAAACAGCTGAAAGTCTGTACATTTTGACAATCAACCTGATTTGCAATGGGGGTTGAATAATTTCGATTACAACTGTAGAGAGATGCATGTGATATATGTAAAGCTCACCCCATGTGAACCATGTGATATATCAGGATAATGGTGGAACTCAGGAATTCTGGATTAATGTAAAACTAGTAATTAAAGGATAACCACAGTAATAACAATTTCTTTAAAAAAACAGCCTAAGACAAGGCAAAGATTGTTTCACTGTTAATTGAAGAGCATTATTTCCTTCACTAATGCTCACAGCACTTGAAGGTCAAGCAGCGTCTAAAATAATATTTGGTGCAGTTGTACAGAAAAAGGAAAGTACAATTCTACCTTCTAACAATTCATGTTTCCTTGACAACAAAGAAATAATTTCTCAATACATACATAGATGGATACATTTAGCACAAAGAGTTTTAAAATGCTGTGTATCCTTTGGTCAGAACTAAAAGTGCAAAAGGCCAAGTGGAGGATTACAGTTAAAAGGACAGATCATCCTTTACTCTCAGCTTTTTGAGGCTTCACTTAAAAAAAAATAATCTATATAACTACATGTAATACATTTGAAATATGTACAACCCTATTAAAATGACTTTGGTTTAAACCCTCAGTTTATCAGCGCTACAGGCCTAATTTTGCAATCAGCTAAACCTACACTACATTTTCATCAAGTGCTGCAAATCAGCAAAATATTAAATGAATCTTGAAAAAATGATTATGAATCCACAGTTCTGTTTGACTGTATAATTCTATTTAAGATTAAAATTACTATCATAAAAAGGCCACTTTCTAAATGTAATTCCACAAAAACATCATCACAAAAGCTTTTACTGCTATTTATGTCAGAATGTATTTTAAACAGTTCTAATCATTTACCTTTGTGGACACTTAATTAAAATTACAAAACCAATTTTAATCTGTAGTCCAATTAATATGCAAATATATGCAAATGTGGTAAATCAAGGTGGTGATTAAGTTAAGGACACTCTATTTCATGTCTGCTTTAAGTGTGAAAACAAACAATCTTTTTTGTAATTGTACTGATGGATTGTGATGTTTATAGGGTTAGTATGGGGTACAAATGTTTATGCATCAACATTATGCCAAAACAAAGATTTTATACTCTGGAGTGATTTAGCATCCAGCATACATTCAGATGTAACAAAGTCATTTTGCAGTCATCTTGTGAATTAGAATAAGGTCAAAGCAAAGTTAAATTTCTATGTCATCCATTTGTATGGCTATTTAAAATTCAACAATCACTTTCTGATGTGTTAGGTAAGAGCCAAGAAGTCTCAAGAATGGCATATTATCTCCCTTTATCATTTAGTGTTCATAATACATTGGTTTATCTTTGATACCATTACAGAAACAGTTCTCCCATTAAGGTGCAAAGATATTCACCCTTTTTAAATCCCTGTGGTTCACATGCCTGGATTTTTAAATAGGATTTTTAAAGAGGAAACACTACTGCCAAGATTTCATATAGCAGGGTTTCTCTAGATACATGCATACACATAAAAAATATCATCATGTAACTGTTGGATATCTTTAACATATCTGATACTTTCCCATAGAACATGATCAGTTGTATCCTCCGTTATAAAGAAACAGTTTTAAACTCACTTGGGTTCAACTGCTTCAGATCTTACTCTAATCTCAATTAAAGAAAAAGGCTCAGTGTTTATCCAGACAGAAATCATTCCCTTCATTGTGTCTTTCCCTGGGGTTTAACTGGAATGTTGGAAGCCAGGGAGGCTGTAGACTGCTGGAGAATGAAAGTTGTATTGAGTGCCCAACTCTGTAATCTCTGAGAATTTCTTCTGCAAAGAAAATAAAGCACTAGTGTTTTGTTGGATACACGTAATATAGGCTGGTGTTAGTATGCTTAACACTATGTATTTGGCCTTGCACCCAAAACTTAAAACTGAAATCTGTATACAAAATGTCATCATAACGGTGATGTGTATTAATCTTAATACAAACATAACAGGATGTAAAAATAGCTTGCGTTGCACATTCTTGCATATCAAACACCTCATTGCAGTAATAAACTTGTTAAATACCTTTGAAGGGCTGGCTTGCCCAAAGGTGTTACACTACCAAACTTGTTACACATCATTCTGATAAATGAAAATGCTTGAAGATTCCTTTCCTTCGGTATGCTGATTCGAACCCAAAAATACGTTTACATAATGTAGCATTTCCCAAATGATCATAATCTGATTCAGTTGTAAAAAATGTACCAGTCTTTTGAATATACAGTATACAAATATATATCCCTCTAAGCAGAGTGCTGCAGCCAGGATCTTACCAGCAGTCAAACTACTTTGCACATGAGCAAAAGCCCATCTCTATTTTGTGCCTCTGTAAACTAACAAACAAAAGGCTGTAAAAAAGGCACTGAAGCAAACCAGTCCCCACCTACACAGAGTTCGGGAAACCCTGACATAAAAGAATGTATGTAAAGCATCTGACTAAACCAAAAGAATGACATATTTGTACTGGATGCAGAAGTGAGGAAAACACAAGCTTTCACATTGTGATCATTAAGGATTGTGAGTTATGATCAAAAGTAGGGATGATGGGATGTGTAGCTGGTTTTAAATGAGAAGATGTGATGGTAGCTGAGTTTATTAATGCTTTGATTGTAAAGTCATTTTTTTTTAATCAAACAGCAGGTTTTTTTTTTTTTTTAAATATACAGGTAACCCTACTTTGCTTTTTGTAGTAAATTAAAATAATTTCTTAGAACTCTGCCAGTGGAAAAAAGCATGTGTTAATTTGACCTCTGGTTGCTTACCAATTAATTGCATAGTTATTGATATCCAGAATTTTAGAAAAGCAGAAATGTGCCAGATTTGGCATCTTGGTTTCATGTCTGCTATGGTGGTACAGTTGAGAACCTTTGGAAAGCATCTCTCCTCTTCCTACAGTTTGCTTAAACTCTGCTTAAATAAACTGATTTGACCTTGAGACAGATTCAAATTCCAAGGAGCAGCCCTTTTGAATGAACTCCAAAACCCACACATTTGAGATGATGTTGGACCATCTCCCAGAACAGCCTTCATCTTAATGGGTCATCTGGGGAATGAAAGACCGAATATATCCTTCAAAAATCAAGGAGGTTTCAAGTTAATTGGGGACAAATTTAGTATTAATGTTTGGTTGGGTTTTTTTCCCCTCTCTCTCAGTTGGCTGCTTTAACATTATGCAAAAGTAAGCCATTATTAACTCTGTGACTAAGACAGAAGTTAGAGAACTGAGCATACACATTCTAAAGTAGAATCTACTATTTTGAGAATGCTTAGCATCCTTGTGGTGATGTCCTTTACTTTTCCCTGCCACTTCAGACATCTTCCTTTCCTAGTATCTTTTCTTTCCTACATGCCATCAAGAAACATGCTTACACTTAACAACCTAGATCACTCATGGGGTTAGAGTGCCATCCTAGGGCTGGAGGCACTGACTTTTTATTGAACAATCATGCTTGAATGAAATGAAGCTTAGGCTTCATTGGATCAGGAAATCTTTCGACCACTCTAGCTTGAAAAATCATTAGAAGGTCAGAATAGAGAGGAGAACCATGTATGTTACCACAAACTCTTGGGAGGAAAGGAGGAACAAAATAGTTCATTATTTATTTAATAATAAAGTAGCAGAACCATGGAAGTCTAAAAAGGAAGACTGTAGTTCTCTGATTTCTGGTGGAAGATGAGATTAGGAATGACTCCCAAGAAATCTGAAGGGACCTAGCAGATAGACAATTTCATGAAGATACTTTCCTTTTTGCAAGCCAATTATGGACATAATACAAAGTCTAGGAAGCTGTACACATGACAAATGGGACATCAATCTTCCTTTCCTCTGTAGCCTCCTTGATTTGGAAAGAATCTGTTCAGAAAGTTCATGAATGGACCAAGAAAGATTTAAACCTAGGATGTGCAACTTGAGACCACAGGGCCTCTAAAGTCTTTGGTGTGATCTCCAGAGAATTAACTTTACTTAATTTAATTTAATTCAACCCCAAGCTTAATTTTAGTACACACATTGCGTATTTCTTTCTTTGGCCTTGCCCATTTAACAGAAGGTGGCCCCTTAAATCCAACTCAAAGGCCAAGAACTGCCTTTAGGGCAAATAGCTTTATGCAGCCCAGCTTTAGGAATTGTATGTTTGATGCAAGGAAAGAGTGGAATTTTCTTCCCAAAATACTCTACTGGCAAAAAGGAAATTTTGCACTGCATTTCTCTCTCTCTTTCTCTCTGTGTATGTGTGTATGAAGCCAGAGTTACTTTAGGTTTTTATATCTGACCTTGATCACAACTAAAAATTATGCTTAAAAACAGGTTTATAATAATAGCAATGAAACATGTAGAAGAGGAAATACATGCTTGCGTGCATTTTTTAAGCACAGAACAATTATTAAATATTTTTTCTAATTACAGATTGCCAATTTTGGAACATCTATAAAACAAATACATTACTTCAGCTATAACGATGTCTATCTTTCAGATGCATTCAGAATATAAGTGACTCTTCTTACAAACTACATAATTTTGGAAAAAAGTCACAGCTGTCTCTATTGATCCAATGTTTGTATGACACTATTTTTTTTAAAAATAATAATTACAATTTAACCTGAATTATCTAACCTAAAGATCAAACAAAGGTATTAATTTTCTAAATATCCTGTCAGGTCAAAAAAATACAGTTCCCCTTATAAGACCCCAAGAGACTTCCACTCCTGAAAAGAAAAGAAAAGAAAAGAAAAGAAAAGAAAAGAAAAGAAAAGAAAAAAGAAAAGAAAAGAAACTATTGAATTCAGGAACAAATAATTCATGCTGCTAGTGCTAAATCCACAGACATACTGTAGTTTGTTCAGTGAGAATGAATCCTACTACAAAAATATAGAAAAAATCATCTAGTGTACATAGCATCTTTGTAAATGAGAATATCAGCAATTACCTTGTTTCTTTTGAATAGATACAGTGGCCATAAATTGATCAAAGTAGATACAACAGTAATAAGAAAGAAAAGTGACTTTATCTTTGCAACACAGATAAATAGCTTTCTTTCATAAACAAGCCATGTGGCAAAAACAAAAAAAATGATTTTCTTTTTGCTGCTTTTAAATAAGTGACAAAGAACAAGTCTGTTAACACACTGATTTTTTGACTGCCAACAAACAAAACATAAATGAGGAAAATCCACCTTCTCAAAAGTAGGTTTCTTTATTTGGAGAACAAGACATCATGATTTAAAGAACAGATATTCTTTTCCAACATTGTAACAAAGTCAAATTCAACAAAGCCTGAAATATTAAATGTACTTAAGAGTAAGTTCCACTGAATTTAGAAGGAATGTGAATTACTTTACAGTGACATGTTCTAGGATCTTGCTGTAAACTAGTTTGGGTTAAAGTAGTTTAGCATAATTATTCAAACCATAAGATTTAAGAAGTAGAAATAAGTATACAATGATAGCAATGCTTTTAAAGTTTATGAAATTTACTTATACAGATGCTCGGTTTGAATGTAGTGCCTATGTAGATAGATGAAAGATGTAAAAGAAAAGAAAAGAAAATTTCTTGTATAAAGAACCACTTTTTCTTAACTTCCTTTTTTTCTTTTTTAAAAATAAAACACATTAAAGTAACCAACCTACCACCAGCTGCCACCTCAAGACCCTGAATGAGAAGTTTATAAACTCTGTCCATCTGAATGCTCCATAGTAAACAATAAAACATGCACTATGTAGCCAGTTATAAAGACAAATGAGTTAAATAAATTTTTAAAATGTCTGTAACAAAAATTCTGTCATGAGTGCTAGAACATGACAGGGAATTGCAACTCTTGTATTAGCTTTGCTTCATGAAAATTACTAAGAAGTGTTTTAAAATTTTCTCCATTTCCCACAGGAATCTCTTTAAACTTTCAGTTTGTATTTTTGCTGTCTTTACTTTTCCTTTGACAACATGCATTTAATAAAATTTCTGTTCTTTTTTTTTTTACCCCCCCCAAAAAGCAAGTTAACTCAGGGAATAAACCAATGTTATAGTGTCTCCCTCTGCCCCACTAGAATCTTTCTAGATCCACTAACAGCAAGCAAGATGCAGATGTAGCTGATAATGGGGGAGGCACCTATTTCATCTCTTTATTTTTTTCCATGTTGGAATCAACTCTCTCTGGGTGTGTACTAGAATTACTATGTTCTAATATTTCTTTGTTCTCAGATTTAATGAAATGACAAATGATGGGTTGATTCTTCCTCCATCTTTGTACTCTGAGCAAGGTAGGAACTTGTTACAATGGTCTCAAAATAGAACCATTTTTGAAGGATTCAATACACACCAGAATCTTATAGGTGTGGTGACATGGTAGGACTAATGAGAAGGAACCTCCACATGGAGTATGTAAATACAACAAACATGTTTTATGTAAGATAGCTGCACTGATTAACCAATATGGGAAATGCAAATGTAAAGTGATTCTTAGTATCTCCCAAAAAGGAATTCAGGATTTGGATGGATCCTTTTTAAGAACTGGGAGAAAAACTCTGAAACAAAGTTGGACAAGAAGGCTGTATGGCTGAAGGAGTCATGCAGTCAAGGGATTGTACCTGAATCTAACATTATTCAATAAAATTGGATTTTAAAATAACTTTCCACAATTAGGTTCTGATGCTTAATTCTTCTACCCAAATCAATGAGATCTAAAAACACTTATATCTGCCTGTTATCCATCCCCAACCAGCCGTATTAGTCTCCTATACAATGATATCACACTTCTATGTAACCAAGAATGTAGTAATATTAACTCCACAATCACTCCCTATTTTTAGAAATGGAAGTAACAAGCTGGTTAGATGACAAGTGAATTCCATCATGTAAAACGTTATTTAGCTGCCAACTGAAAGGTACTCTCCAGACTCTGAAAACAGAAACTTACTGAAAAAAAAAGAGGGGGGGGGAGGCAGCAAGGGATATGATGGCAACAGCCATGATTACTCTAAGTCTTCTTACTGCTTTCACTTACTGTTCAGTTCACAGTCTCTGAATACAACACGATTCTCCAACTGAGTCAGCTTTCATAATTCAGCAGTACAAAGTCTGCAAACACATGTAACCTAAATCCATATTTCACAGCGACAGCATACGATAGCAGAACGTGAAGTATTAATGCTAATGTCACTACAGTCCTACACTCTACTGCACTTTAAGAGAAAGCAGCTGCTGAGATGAAAAGTGTGCCAACTGTCTGAAGACAGAAACGTAAGAAACATTCCTTCTGTTACAATGGGACACACACACACACACACACACACACGGACTTACTTTCTTTAAGACTGAAAAAGCAAAGATTTTTTTGTTGTTTTCAGTTTTTGCCTTTCATATTTCTATCACAAAAAAATGCACATTCTCAAAAAGGAGAAAATGCTTGTAAAAATTAATGGGAGTTGTCCAACAGCTGGGAACCATAGCGGGCCCACATGATAGGATTTCATGTGAAGCAGATGAATCAACATGTAATCATAAGGCTTACCTGTAAGTTATAGCATTGTTCATTCTTGCTCCCAAATTCAATTAATCTTGGCACTTGGCAGAAATGTAATTACCATCAGCTATCAGATTAACATGGGATAGTGGAATGCTTACATGCATGTAACAAATGAGCTACAGGCCTCTCTGAGACTATTTCTTCCAGTATTCTTAGGTCAAGAAATATTTTTATGGCTGCAGGCATCAGTTGTTCCAGTTCATCCTAGAAGACTGTGAATGGCAAAAGTGAACTTAAATTGTCTGGTTCTATAGGCATAAAATGGATTTATAGATAATGTTAAACCAGGATTTTTTTCATCCTGCTGTATTGAACAGGACATAGTAGCCTGAGTTACACATAACACCAAGCAAACAGACTATATTATGGCTTAACTCCTATACCTTTTGCAAACATCTTATGGTGCAATCCTCATGCCTATTCAAAAGAACTCAACAGGAATTATTCCTGGGCAAGTACATTTATGAATGCTTCAAGATATATAATATACAGCTCAAGGGCTGTATCATTAATACCCAGTACCATTCATAAGTATAAGTCTATGTGAAATGTTTGGCTTCAATTCACTTAAAAACTAGCAGAACTCCTTGACCTCTTTATCAAAGAACTCATTTGTGTTTATGGACTGGACAATGAAATAGGAGAGGTAAGGTATTAATAGTGACACCCTTTAGCAGGCTCATAGTGCAGTTCATTCAAAAAGCAATTTTAAAATTGAATGAAGGGGTTTGACTATGCAATAAACTCAGCCACAACACCAGTGAACAGTACTTAGGAGCAAAGACTCTAATTATCTTACAGTATTTATAAATCAACAGCAATTTCTTCTTTGCAAACCTGATTAAAATAAACTCAAAAAATTAAAAATGAATCAAACATTATTTATTTTACCAAGTTAAGATTTTAGAAGTATTATTGATCAGCTTTAATAAAGCCAGCAGATAAAACTTGACCACAAACAGGAGAAAGTATGTTTTTGTAGTTTCAAAAGAAGAACACTTCTGCAATATAATTAAGGTGCTGCCCTTGAGGAAGGGGATTTTACTTTATAATGAGAATGTTTACACTGTTATGGAGTTCAATCTATCTGGGAGGGAAGGTTAAACTTCTTTCCATTAAAGTCAGTCTTATAATGAAAGGCTCTGAAGGAAAAAAAAGAGTGGAGTCTAATATAGTAGATGTAATGGTCTATTAAATGATTCACATGCTCTACACACAAAATGAATCAAATTCATCTTGCCTCTTATGGCTGATTTATGATAAAACTGTTTACAAAAACTAAACTGTTGTCAAGATAATTACATATAACACATACTGTATTACTGTAAGTATTGTCTTACTCAGTGACCTAGGGAAAAATGTTTAGGTACAGTGAGAGGGCATTACAGCTTAAATGTTTTGTTGAACAGGGACATGGACAGAGGGATTCTATTCAAAAGTAAAAAAGTTAATTTAGATTGAAAAGTCATGGAGCAATTCAGCATTGTTCTTTTTCAGTTAAAACTTTGCATACATTCTTTATGATGTCATTTCTGCATTCCTCTAGCAGATGTTTGTTTATATACCAATTTACTAAAATAATGCTGTATTAGGTCATGTCATTGAGAACATAACCACTACCACTAGCTTATATCCCCAAATCTCAGTACAACTAATGTTTTCTTAAATTTGTCTCATTTAAGCTCTTGTTTAAAAGTAGCACTCTAATTAGCAGGCCCAATTACACAATAAAAATACGATGAATTATATTAAATGCAAGCAGTTCTCTTGATTCTAGATCCCAAAGAACACTTTTAACAAGGTACTTTTTAAAGTGTTTGTAACAGTTGAGAACCATGTATATTTCTTGCTAAATTTATTACTTGTGAATATAGGGAATGACAAAAATTGAAGGGAAAAATGGCTTTTAGGATCCCTTTTCACCCCAAAATGTACAGTGATTTTATTCAATTATTATTCAACATCATAGATGCAGAGGGGCATCCATTGACAGCTATGTATACTACATGGGGAACCCCAGAAATTAACAGAATCTAGATCATGGAAGCAAGCTTTGGCTATGTTTTGTCTTTTAGGACACAACTGCTAAGTTCAGATCAGCTTTGGAGAGAAAAACCTGTATTCTTCAGTACACACTCAACACAGCCCGTTGCATCCCAAGTTTCACTGAAACCACCAACCTTTCTACTGCCACAGTTGGGAAAACTCAGTGGTATGGAATTTATCCTGCACTGAAGCCAGAATTAGATTGTGATAAGATATGATTGGGAAATCTGCCTGATGTAGCAGACATGTAAATAAATGATTTAAGTGGAAGTAACATAATTAACACAAAGAAAGAAATGAAAATGCTTAAGCAATATATCTAGCTAAAGTGGTGGACTGCTATAAACTTCTACAAATGAAATGTAGTAAGTTTAGGCACTCTTATTTATGCAGTTCAAGAATATATAAATTGAAACCAGGACACCAGTTTGAAAGGTTTTTTTAAAATATTATGCTACAATATTTAGAGACAAGAAAAAATTGTTTTCACCTAGACACATTTGAATGGTAAAAATCTTTCCTTTTCCAGCAGCTTGAAAGCTTTGGAAATACGGCTGAAATTGTCTATTTTGAGTGAGGGCAATCCTTCTTATCTTCATATTGAACTGCCAATGTTGCCCTATCACACAGTTAACTGAGATTGGCTATCTGGCACCATCAGGTACATAATGCAGAATAAAGGCAAATGGCATTGCACTTACTATAATGATAATATGATGCTGTCATATAGTTGATTGGTCATATGTGATGCTACTATATTAACAGCATGATCCCTGATTAAATGGAATCATGTTGCCAAGAAAGAAAGAAAAAAATCACAAAAACCATCAAAGTGGGAGCAGAGTGGGATTATGAAATATGAAATATCATTTCAGATTATGGTTTTTTTCCCTAGCATTATTTCCCATAAGTAAATTTTGATTGTGGAGCTTCTGAAAAAAGTTTTGCAGCACATTTCTAAACAATGTAGCAGATTTTGTGGCACCTTCTGATGAATTTGTACCTTTAACATTTTACAACAACTTAGATGTACTATTCCCACAGAGCCCAACTTCAGGGAGAACCTCTGTTCCTGCTAGTACCTGACCCCAGGCATATTGGGTAAATTTCAGGGACTTCTCGGCCACATAAACCTGTGGGAATCCCCAGCATAAAGTGGTAATCCCCCAGGATGGAGTCTCTTTGGGCATACCAAGAAACCCAGTGGAAATCCCCAGTGACTCAGGAGCCTCAACCTGGGGCATGATTTCAAAACCAAGGGGTTTTCCCCAGAGCAAAGGTATACATTGAGCTGTCCTAATTTTACATTTGAAATCTGTTATATTCATTAAAGGTTTTACTTGCATCATATACTCTGGAAAAGTTAAAAATCACATATTATGACCGTGTTTGATCCACTTTATATGTTATAATAAAAAATCAACAACAACAAAACATGAATTCATTTTTTGTTGTTGATACTGAATTCACTATTATGCTCAAATGCAATGCTTGTTGTTTCTTCCATCGTGTTCAGTGCTGAATTCAAACTGCACATTATAATGTTGATCAGGAGTACCCTCATATGGCCAGGAGGGGAGGATTCATAACGGTTTGGATTCATAACAGAAAGATCCAAATTTTTCATACAGCCAACTAGAAGGAACCCTAAGATATTCAGGACAGAACAGCTTTCTTGTACTTCTGGCTTTGTTGATTCATTCTAGTCTAGGTTTGGGGCCAAGTAGTCTCAATTATGCCGGAAGGTGTTCCGGAGAGATTAAAAGTGGACTGAAAGTTTATCTCTGAGAAATAACTATGCTTTCAGTGTCTCTACTCATCAGATAATGTCTACAATTTTGAAATGTCTCTACAGTTTTTGGGCAGAAGAAGACATGATAGTATTTTGTTTTATTTATTATTTCAATTTATAAGGCCACCCATCTCAAATTCATTGTTCTGAGCGGCAAGATTCCTTGGTGTTTGGGGCTGGTTTGTTTTTAATGCAAGACCTTATTATTATGCTACTAGAATTAAATATCTTAATGACTTGAATGGTAATATCCAATCTCTTATTGTCTATCATATATCATATCATATCATATCATATCAATTTATTTATGTCATCTGTTACTTCACTGAAGTACTTTTAGAGTTAAGAAATCTCTAAAAGCTCAAACTATTATAGTCAGGACAGCCTTCTTTCCAATTTCTACTCATAAAGTTAAAATTAGGATTAGGGTTGATCATGTCTGTATAGACAAGGAAGGATTACCTCTAAGAAATCTCTGCTAGTACAGAACTTGGATCTGTTCCACAACAGTTGCATTTCCTCCAAAGCTTGTATCCATACTTTTGCTCTTTATTGTCATATGACAAAACATTGTTCTGCATAGTATTTCTAAATTTTAATATATTTTGCTAATTGCATTCTCTTTTAAAATGCTGGTATTTTTACAGTCTTTTTTATTATTCTGAAAGTAAATACAGAAAAAAAGAAAAACTGTACTGATATACAAGCAAAAGGGAGAAAAATAAAAATCAATAAAAACCTTTACTAAGAAACTACTTGGTTACAAATTATACTCTTCCCTCCTACTGTGCTCCAACTGATTATTGCAGTTAATATATTTATAAGCATTAGGAACAGTTTCTGATTTCTATTTAAGTCCTTTCATCTATTTTTTTCCTTAGAAATCATACTCTAAATATCTAAGTTTGCCTTGTTGTGTAATATGTGATATATAAGGGAGCTATTCTTGCTTAAATTTAGTTAAGGGCTATGGTATTTTATGATAGTTAAATTGCTAGTAAAAACTAAAACTAACAAATAAAATTACTGTATACTTTAAGCCAATTACTTCAATCTGGTGACCTTCTGACGTGATGGAACTTCAGCTTTAAATTCTTCAACAAAGAATTTCCCGTCAGCCTCTGGGTTGACAGAGGTTATCCAAATGGATTTTTTACATGGCAAGAAAGGACCTGAGTCTACAAATATCTATGGATATTGCAAGTACTCAATTATTTTTATCTGGCTAGTTAATCATCCTGAAAATGAGTTGAATTTTTTTAAGTTTCATAATATTTTATTTTTATTTTATTTATTTTTTATCTCACCTTTATTATTTCTATAAATAACTCAAGGGAGCGAACATACCTAAAACTCCTTCCTCCTCCTCCTTTCCCCACAACACCACCTGTGAAGTGTGTTGGGCTGAGAGAGAGCGACTGGCCCATGGTCGTTCAGGCGGCTTTCATGCCTAAGGCAGGACTAGAACTCACAGGCTCCCGGTTTCTAGCCTGGTGCCTTAACCACTAGAGTTCTAACAACATACAAGAGAACCAGCCCTAAAAAGGAACCAAACAATATGGTGAAAATCAGAAGAGATACAATTGGATGTCATCGATATAATGTCATCGATACATTCCAGGAACCTAATGATGATGTAGTAAACAGGACAGAGGAAATATAAGCTGGAGTTCAAACATGCCAAGAGAAACCTGAAAGATGGGTGTGCTTCTCAAATCAGTATCTGCCAGGTACTCCTAACAGATCTGAGGCATCTTGTAGCGAACAGTATTGAGGGGTACCAGAAATTCTAGAGCATCAAAATAAAGCCCCTCCAGACAGTTATCAGATATAGACCAGCAGGCCAAAATTACAAAAATATTTTCTCAAGCTTTTAAAGTTTTAATTGTATTTCAATTTGTATAGTTTTGATTTTGAATGACTGAATTGCTGAATTTTAATACACACATTCAGACAGACTTTATTACACAAGCAAGTATTCAGTATTCTGTCCAAGAGGAAAACTTAACTAATAAGGCTGCTGGAAACCCTAATCTAACTAGAACACCTTTCCAATAACACAAATATGGAAGTGGACTAGGAACACCCAATAACAGAGGAAAGTTATTCAACATGTGTTTGAATGCAGCCCCACTTCAATCATAATTTTCCTTTTTCTAGAGCTGAATTATGGGACAAATAAAAATATACAATGCCTGCTATGCCAAAGATTGAGTTATGAGGATGGCTGATATATATCTACACAGCAAAACAAATTTATAGAGTACTATGTTATTTTTCTTATAATAGTTTCCCAATGTCTTAGATATTTACAGGAGCCCAAATATTAGGATTTGAAGGGGAAGGGGGAATAACCTTTAAAAACTATATTCAGGTGAACCTGTCACTGTTATAGAAAAAGCAAATATAAGTTCACCTTTTTTCTTAGAAGTTTCATGTTCCACAAGAAAGAAAAAAGAAAGAACACATTTCTGAAAATACTAGCTCTTATTAAAAGGGAAGCATAATTAATACATCACAACATGTTTCTACCTTTTCATACGGAATTTCATATAAAACAAACTGAAAATGAAAGTGCTTGTAACAGGCACATTGAACCTTTCTTCTTCTATTAGCATATCAGTCTGCAATTATATCTAGATGAATAGCAAAGATATCTGCTTAAAAGAACACCATGCTTTCTTTTGTCAGAAATTCATTACTTTTTATTAGGGTCATTGCTTGAAAACTTCAAAAACACCATATGGACCTAATTGTGGTTTATTTTGGCAAAAAGGAAGACACTGTAGAACAATTGAGGCATTACATTCTACAATTCCATTACTTTCATCCCTCTCAGTTTTATTACTGTGTCATTAAAGGCAACTTGAGTGAGCAAAGAATTATAGTGTCATGTGCACAGGCTAGTAGATTAATAACAAAACACACTCAAGTTTAAAGGTATCTAACAGCTGTTTTCATTATTCTGTATAAATACGCTTGAAGCATAGCTATCTGATTAGTGGATAGAGTGCTCTTCTCTGTCACATGCCATGGGCACTGCTATGTGCAAGTAATCAAAGTGCTCCGAAAATGAGTTTACATTGTTCACTGCTGAAATACACAAATGTCAGAAAGTGACTGTGCATCAAAGCTTAGGCAAATCATCTGCTGCAAACAAACAGATTCCAATGCACATTTCAGCTTTAAACATTCCACTGCAGCACAATGACTGAACAGGACTTATTGCAAGCCAAAATGAAGTGATGCTTGAAGAATAATAAGTTGCTAGGGTACATATGGATAAATGACTTCATAGTTGGGCTACTTTCGGCAGCCAAAGTAATATTATTTGGACTGCCAGATATTAAAACTTGCACAGGTCCCACTGTATACCACTGGATGAGAAGAAAAGGAGGATGGAACCAATTTCTACCTCATAATCTCTCTGTTTCCTGGGTGTTTTCCATGCCAGCAAGGAGATCACTGTCGTTTCCTCCAAATTCTCACCCAAATAGCTGGCAACCAGCAAGATTATAGAGGCTTGGTTTCCTAAAAAGGGGCAAATAACTTTCTTCTTGTGCTCAAAGCACAGCTGAATAAATCAATAGGAATAATTTACATCCAATTAACTCATAGTATAAAAGACCTCAGAGATATAAGGAATCTGAATAAGAGTAAGCTTTGATGAAAAGCTCCTTCAGTATAAGAGTTATGCAAGAGTACGAGGGTTTGCTCCGTCAGAGCATGCTTTGTGACTTATTTTGCACCATTGTCAACTGAAACAACTGGAATGCTCCTCCATTTCATGTAACTGGGCAGGTCAGGAGAATAACAAATACGGCCTGGATAAAAACATTCCACAACATGTTCCTAAGTTTGGCCCTCAAACAGGGCTGTATGTGCCCAATACACATTCATTTTCCACAGTAATAAAAATAATCCTTAGAATAATCCTTAAAATAAACAATCCTAATTTTTTATACTATGGCTTAAACACAAATACATTAATAACTTGTAAAAATCTAGCACAATTTAAAAAAGAGTGCAGAAGATATAAACTGTAAAAAGCAAGAATCAAAATATAATTAAAACATCAAGCAAGATATTGTAGTATGGACCAAGGGTTGTAATAAAAACCTGGTCAGAGAGAAATAGTGCTAAGTTTACTTTAAACTTTAATTGAACAGCTACCAAACATTTTTGGGTAACTAAATGGAAAAAAAGACATCTATAAATTTCCCATCATCATTACAAATCTAGGAATCTCATAGAAGCCTAGGGACTTGGCCTGCAAAGACCACAATACACACACACACACACAAAGAATGATTAAGACAAATATACAGAAAAAATGCCATCACAGAAGAAACATGAAAAAGGGCCCCACTGGTTTTTAAAGTAGTGAGGAGCAAGTGTAGTTCAAGGGCTTGAAAGCTCAGCAGCGTTTATTATGCATTTGCTGAAAATTAAAGAGGCAATTAGGGCCCCTGTCTCAGAAAAAATGCCAGAAAGTCTGTGTAATGTGCTTTTGTCAACTAACATTAGAAATGTCATATCTATTTAGTGTTCTCTGTAAAACTATAGCACAATAGGCTGCACAAGTATTGTGGATTAGCAAGAAGCCTGCACCTTAATCTGCAAAACTCCCATACAGTAAAGAGACAAAATTGTTAAGATGTGTTGAGAGCAAAGTTCTCCAGGTGATGCCTTCCATGAGATCTAGCTACTAATCCCAATGCCCATGCTGCTTAGAAAAGATAGGCCATGGGGAGATGAGTGAAGTCATCATCGAATATATTTGTAGGAATGCTATAAGCTGGGGAATGCTATTCTAGAACAATAGTATAAAGCTTTTCCTGTCTCAGTGAAAGAGGAATATTCACTATTGGAGGACATACTTTGGAAGACCAAAGACATAAATCACCTGTCTCTTAGGAGTTCCTGGAGGACTTATTCTGTCACTGCAAGAGCAAAGTTTTGTGGAACCATAAGAACTACCAGGTGTCCTGTGCCATATTTTGCCTGGATTGGAATTCATGACATTTCATGAAATGGACTCTTTCATAAAACTCACTATCTAGAGATTGATTGATAGATTGTTTATGTGCCATTAAGTCAGTGTCAACTCTTAGCAACCACATGGATAGATTTTCTCCATGCAATCTGGTCTAACCTGGGCCTTCAGGTCTTCCAAAGTGCACTCATTGCCACTGTAACTGATACTTGATATCAGTTTTTTGATTGATCCAATATTTGATTGGATAGCCATTTTTCCTACAAAACTTAGCAGTTGCAAAGATTTATTTGCAAACCAACTGCAATAGCATCATCCTATCTAGGCAGCTGCTGAGCATCCAGAATTGTAGCAAAGCCTGCCAGTAACCATACAGGTTTTTGGGTCTTCTTACTTCTGCCCCCTTAGGCCCCAAAGTACTGAGCACCAGAAAAGATGGGAAGTAATGTTTGTAATTTGCCTATGTTGTGAAGTAAAACTTCATAGAGATAGTGGGTGTTTACAACAGCAGACAGTTTGTTCTACAGTGACTTCTTTTTTATCTGCTCTTCTTCCTGGCTCTTCCTATAAAACTATTTGCTGTTTTGCTATTATATTTTCAATGTAAATATTAATTTTTCAATGTTTTAAATTTCAAAACTGCAGTTTAAGACAAAGAAAAAAGCCAGCTAAAATACAAGCACTGCTTGTTTTCACCTCAAAAGATGCAGGATTTCTCCCCCACACATACAAGTTGAATTTCCATCTGGGCACCAAAATAAGGTTAATATTTTCAAAAGCTCTCATTCTTATCACCTATGTCCAGGTTACAGAAAAGTACATTTCACTATGCTTACAGTAACTCAACTTTCTTCTGCAAAATTCAGTCGTCAGCAATGAGAAAAAAATGCCACCCACAGAGTTTTTAAAGTTTAAATGGTTGCCAGATAACTATCCATGCTGATATCTCAGAAAGGGAAAGCAAATGGTGAATTAGAGATAAATAGTAATTAAGATAGAAACAGTAAAGCAACAGAAATTATATTTTTATCTTTGACCATGATATGGATAGCATCCCTAACCCCAAAATGCTGTTAAAATTTTTATAAAAGTTCAAAAATGATTTCTGAGATTGGACAAAAAGGCTCACGGTGGATTACATCAAACACTAAAAGAGCAAACGTACACAAATCCTCAAACTGCAGCGGAATTAAATTAAAGTCCTGAACTATGTCCCCCAGCCAATGGATCCAAAGGGAAAGCTTAAAGTTGAAGACTAAAAATGAAATAAATGAGTAACTTCTGAAAATTGTGTTTCCTCCTCCCTGCATAGAATTATTATTAAATAACAAAAATGTTCATTTCATTGATCAGTCTCACTAAATATGGCAATTGTTCCTTCAGATGTACAGAAATCAACTCCCAGAATTCTTAGCAATAGCCAGGCTGATTGGGGAATTCCAGGAGTCAAAATGCAAACATCTGGATGGGGTCCAGCTTGCTGAAGGCTACCAGTGACTAATGTACTATTTAAAGAACATCTGAGCTATCCCTCTCTCTGTGTGAGAACCTAAGTTAGACAGCAAGACTATGGCTTCAATGCCAAGTAATCTCGTAGAGGGAGACAGGTAATTGTGAGGAAAAAAAGGAGGAGAGAAACAACTTCTAAGATTAGTATACTCCTGTCAAACTGGCTGACAGCCTTCCTATCAAACTGATTGTGGTTGCCTTGCAAAGGAAAGGAAAGGAAAGGAAAGGAAAGGAAAGGAAAGGAAAGGAAAGGAAAGGAAAGGAAAGGAAAGGAAAGGAAAGGAAAGGAAAGGAAAGGAAAGGAAAGGAAAGGAAAGGAAAGGAAAGGAAAGGAAAGGAAAGGAAAGGAAAGGAAAGGAAAGGAAAGGAAAGGAAAGGAAAGGAAAGGAAAGGAAAGGAAAGGAAAGGAAAGGAAAGGAAAGGAAAGGAAAGGATAACCCTAGAGGGAGAGAGTACATGAAAAGCAGCTGAACATCCACACAATTTATTTATTTATTTCATTTTTATCCCGCCTTTATTATTTTTTATAAAGGCGACAAACATACCTAATACTCCCTCCTCCTCCTATTTTCCCCACAACAATAACACTGTGAAGTGTGTTGGGCTGAGAAAGAGCAACTGGCCCAAGGTCACCCAGCTGGCTTTCATGCCTAAGGCGGAACTAGAACTCTCAGTCTCCTGGTTTCTAGCCCAGCACCTTAACCACTAGACCAAACTGGCTCTCCAAACAATGTCTCAGGCAATTGGACAATGACCTAGAGGGCTCTGTAAGACCTTCTTGATATATCTTGCCTCTCCCTTTTCCAGGGTCCAGTCGAAAGACCTTTCTTTCCCACCATTAAAGGAATTTCAATCTGACCTTGGGGAGGGTACAAGAGAGCCTTTAAGGGGAAGGAAGGAGCAATCCATGAAGGAGAGGTTACACAGTCCAGAGAGAGAAGGAAGCATGAAGAAGAAACTCAAAACAACCCTGCCTTGATCGTGTTAATGTAAGATGGGATGGAAAAACTTGGACAGGTTTTCAAGATTCTGTTAATATATCCTAAAATAATAAAATAGAATTCCTGATATTTCTTGAGGTGTCTATTTCTTAATCTGGGCTATCCTGAAGGGCTGTCACCCCCTGTCCAGCACCTTTATATTAATCTGGTATGTGTTGAAGGGACTCTTGCCAAGAAAGAGAACCTCAGGCTTCCAACATGAACCAATGACAAAAGTACCCTTTTAATACAGCATACAAATCCCACATTGCTGAAATTGTTATCAAACCATCAGGACTCTTATTTTTGTTCCAAATGCGAAAATCAAGAATTAACCACTTTAAAGTGAGATAACAGTGGTTGTGGGCTTTCTGCCATAGGTTTTGCCCTTGGTAACATTTCACATCTGAGACTTGGGAAATATGAGTTATAATACTGAGAAAGGTAAGACGCTAGTACAGGCCATAGTGAAAAATGAGTTTGCATCATCTGTCATTGCAGCTTCCTGCCAACAGGGTCATTCCCTATTAAATTACCACTTGTCCATGTTTAAAATGCTGATTGATAAATGACCGTGCCAAAACTGGTATCACAACAGCTTTTCTTTTCAAATATTCTTGGTTACCACATTCTGCTACTTCAAGAAGCAGATAGAGCAGGGATGATGTAGCCCCCCCAACTATTTCAATGAACCTCAATTTAAATCAGATACAAAAGTAACAGGTTGGTCCTGATATATATTATATTCTAGTCTTCCTGCCAAAATAAACCTACCGGCAAATTAGCAATAGGGGCAGATCCAAGTCTCACATTTCACCAAATGCTAGTAATCTGTTTTATCAATATCAACTGCATTTTAATGAAATAAAATCTTTTCTTCAGTACACTTCACTTTTAATGCCCCAGAGGACAATAATTCGTTCATGCTGCAGAACAAGAATGTTTTACAAGACCTTAACTCTCAAGAGAAATTTCTCTGTATATACAAAATGTAACTTTTATGGGAATCCACTGTATGCAACATGACAAGAACACAACGTAATAAAATTAAGTAGGCTGCCTGCAGAATTCAACTGCACTATCGTTCAGAACTAGAGAACAGCTCTAGTTAGACCTCAGCTGAATTACTAAAGTTGGTTAAAGAAAAGAGATCAAAGCTATTAGTTTGGTCAAAATGAAAAAAAGAAAAAGGCTTCTTTCTCTAAGATCTTTTAGTCTCAGTAGGTGCAAACAGTGAGTGACCTTTTTCTGAGCTAAGCAGGCTTGGGCCTGGTTCGTCCCAAGAGACCTCCAGGGCATATCACTAGGGGTATCCAAAACCAGCCAATATTTTGTCAAAGTAACAGAACTTGTGTTATGGCATTAAAATGAAAGCTCCATCTCTTACATATTGAGTACAATGTCACAACACAAGTACAAAAGGACCTAAGTTTGTGTTATGACAAACAGAAAAAGGCAATGGCAATCCTCTACTGTACTGTTGCAAGGAAGTGCACAGGCATAGGCATATCTAAGAAGTCCCCAGGAGTAAAGCTTGATATGAAGGAGACTTGACTTTTTTAAAGGAACAAGCAATGAAACACTGTACTACAGGTAGTCCTCATTTAGAGACCACAATTGGGACCGGCAACTCAGACATTAAGCAAAGCAATTGGTAAGTGAAACCGTGACTGTGTGCTTATGAACTTACTTCAGCTTTCCTTTGCTTTATAGACCTGCAAAGGCTGTTAATGCAAGGATTGCAAATTCTAATTTTTTTTTGCTTTACATAATTCATTTTTACTTCCATTTCTGTTACTGTTAACATACTGTAGATAATAGTTGTTGTAAAAGCTTAATTTGTTGAGATATACTTATCTTCTCTGGAAATTTCTTTAATTCTTTTCTTTTTATCTCATTCAAAATAGCTTGTGTTTTCTCTTGCCTCCTCTTTTTAAGTTCAGTATTATATTTTATAAAATAACCTCTAAGAAAAGCTTTACTTGCATCCCAAACCATTCTTCAATCAGTACCTCTGTTCAAATTATTTTCAAAAAAATCTTTTAATTTCTTTTTACAGTCCTCTCCTATTGCTTCTTTCTGTAACAAGCCTTCATTTAATCTTCATCCAAAAGAATTACATTTCCTTTTATAAACCAAACTGACATGGTTATTATCTGAAAAGGACTTTGGTAAAATCTCTACTTTAGAGGCCTTAGTAACCAAATTCTTTGAAATCCAAATGATGTTTATTCTTGAAAAAGATCTATGTCTTTCTGAAAAATTTGCCTGAGTTATCATTTTTTTAACTCCATATATTAACCAACCCTAAATTGTCCATCAAATTAAAAAAAAAGATAATTTACCTTGAGTGATTTTAATATTTTTCTCTGAAGTTCTATCCAATTGTGTGAAAATAATTCCATTCTAATCCCCCATCAAACACCAATTTCCATAAGAAAAACCTATTAGTCTCTCCATAAATTGTTTGTAGAATATCACTTTATCCTCATTGGGGCATAGATTCCCAGTACCATAGTCTTAACCCCATGTAAGTCAACTTCCACCCCAACAAATCTACCATACTCATCAGTCAATACAAGTTCTGGTTTGTTGTTGTTTATTCGTTTAGTCGCTTCCGACTCTTCGTGACTTCATGGACCAGCCCACGCCAGAGCTTCCTGTCGGTCGTCAACACCCCCAGCTCCCCCAGGGACGAGTCCGTCACCTCTAGAATATCATCCATCCATCTTGCCCTTGGTCGACCCCTCTTCCTTTTGCCTTCCACTCTCCCTAGCATCAGCATCTTCTCCAGGGTGTCCTGTCTTCTCATTATGTGGCCAAAGTATTTCAGTTTTGCCTTTAATATCATTCCCTCAAGTGAGCAGTCTGGCTTTATTTCCTGGAGGATGGACTGGTTGGATCTTCTTGCAGTCCAAGGCACTCTCAGAATTTTCCTCCAACACCACAGTTCAAAAGCATCGATCTTCCTTCGCTCAGCCTTCCTTATAGTCCAGCTCTCGCAGCCATATGTTACTACAGGGAACACCATTGCTTTAACTATGCGGGCCTTTGTTGTCAGTGTGATGTCTCTGCTCTTAACTATTTTATCGAGATTTGTCATTGCTCTTCTTCCAAGGATTAAGCGTTTTCTGATTTCCTGACTGCAGTCAGCATCTGCAGTAATCTTTGCACCTAGGAATACCAAGTCTTTCACTGCTTCTACATTTTCTCCCTCTATTTGCCAGTTATCGATCAAGCTGGTTGCCATAATCTTGGTTTTTTTGAGGTTTAGCTGCAAGCCAGCTTTTGCACTTTCTTCTTTCACCTTCATCATAAGGCTCCTCAGTTCCTCTTCACTTTCAGCCTTCAAAGTGGTATCATCTGCATATCTGAGATTGTTAATGTTTCTTCCAGAGATTTTAACTCCAGCCTTGGATTCCTCAAGCCCAGCTTGTCGCATGATGTGTTCTGCATACAAGTTGAATAGGTAGGGTGAGAGTATACAGCCCTGCCGTACTCCTTTCCCAATCTTAAACCAGTCTGTTGTTCCGTGGTCTGTTCTTACTGTTGCTACTTGGTCGTTATACAGATTCTTCAGGAAGCATACAAGATGACTTGGTATCCCCATACCACTAAAAACTTGCCACAATTTGTTATGGTCCACACAGTCAAAGGCTTTAGAATAGTCAATAAAACAGAAATAGATCTTTTTCTGAAACTCCCTGGCTTTTTCCATTATCCAGCGGATATTGGCAATTTGGTCTCTAGTTTCTCTGCCTTTTCTAAACCCAGCTTGTACATCTGGCAATTCTCGCTCCATGAACTGCTGAAGTCTACCTTGCAGGATCTTGAGCATTACCTTACTGGCATGTGAAATGAGTGCCACTGTTCGATAGTTTGAACATTCTTTAGTGTTTCCCTTTTTTGGTATGGGGATATAAGTTGATTTTTTCCAGTCTGATGGCCATTCTTGTGTTTTCCAAATTTGCTGGCATATAGCATGCATTACCTTGACAGCATCATCTTGCAAGATTTTGAACAGTTCAGCTGGGATGCCGTCGTCTCCTGTTGCCTTGTTATTAGCAATGCTTCTTAAGGCCCACTCAACATCACTCTTCAGGATGTCTGGCTCTAGCTCACCGACCACACCGTCAAAGCTATCCCCGATATTGTTATCCTTCCTATACAGGTTTTCTGTATATTCTTGCCACCTTTTCTTGATCTCTTCTTCTTCTGTTAGGTCCTTGCCATCTTTGTTTTTGATCATACCCATTTTGGCCTGGAATTTACCTCCAATGTTTCTAATTTTCTGGAAGAGGTCTCTTGTCCTTCCTATTCTATTGTCTTCTTCCACTTCCGCGCATTGCTTGTTTAAAAATAATTCCTTATCTCTTCTGGCTAACCTCTGGAATTTTGCATTTAATTGGGCATATCTCCCCCTATCACTGTTGCCTTTTGCTTTCCTTCTTTCTTGGGCTACTTCTAGTGTCTCAGCAGACAGCCATTTTGCCTTCTTGGTTTTCTCTTTCTTTGGGATGTATTTTGTTGCCGCCTCCTGAACAATGCTGCCAACTTCTGTCCAGAGTTCTTCCGGGACCCTATCTACTAAGTCCAGTCCCTTAAATCGATTCTTCACCTCCACTGCATATTCCTTAGGAATATTAGTGAGCTCATATCTAGCTGATCTGTGGGTCTTCCCTAATCTCTTTAGTCTGATCCTAAATTGTGCAAGAAGAAGTTCGTGATCTGAACTACAGTCAGCTCCAGGCCTTGTTTTTACCGACTGTACAGATGTCCGCCACCTTTGGCTGCAAAGGATGTAATCAATCTGATTTCGGTGTTGTCCATCTGGTGAAGTCCATGTATAAAGCCGTCTCTTAGGTTGTTGGAAGAGAGTGTTTGTTATGCAGAGTGAATTGTCTTGGCAAAATTCTATCAGCCTGTGTCCTGCTTCGTTTTGTTCTCCCAGGCCATACTTACCTGTAATTCGAGGTGTCATTTGACTGCCCACCTTAGCATTCCAGTCTCCTCTGATGAAAATAACATCTCTTTGAGGCGTGTTGTCCAGTAGGTGCTGCAGATCCTCATAGAACTGCTCTACTTCAGCTTCTTCAGCATTTGTGGTTGGGGCGTATATTTGGATCACTGTGATGTTAGATGGCTTGCCCTGAATTCGAATTGAGATCATTCTATCATTTTTTGGGTTGTATCCAAGCACTGCTTTAGCCACTTTACTATTAATTATGAAGGCTACTCCATTTCTTCTGTGGTCCTCTTGTCCGCAGTAGTAGATCTGGTGGTCATTTGATGTGAAGTGGCCCATTCCAGTCCATTTCAGTTCACTGACGCCCAGAATGTCTATCTTTAATCTTGACATCTCACCAATAACCACATCCAATTTGCCCTGGCTCATAGATCTTACATTCCAGGTTCCGATGGTGTGTTGATCCTTAGAACATCGGATTCGCCGTTCACCACCAGCACCGTCGGCCGCTAGCCGTCCTTTCGGCTTTGAGCTAGCTGCGTCATCACGTCTGGGGCTAGTTGAGCTCATCCTCTGTTCCTCCCCAGTAGCATTTTGACCATCTTCCGACCTGGGGCTCTCATCTTCCGATGGTATACCGACATATCTCTGGTTGTACTGATCCATTTAGTTTTCACGGCAAGAATACTGAGGTGGGTTGCCATTACCTTCCTCAGGGATCGCATTTAGTCTGACCTCTCTGTCATGACCTTCCCGTCTTGGGTGGCCCTTCACGGTTTAGCTCATGGCATCATTGAGGTGCTCAAGCTCCAGCACCACGACAAGGTAACGATCCTTTGCTGAAGAGTTCTGGTTTACTTGGGGATTAACGTACAAAGCAACTCCATTTCTTTGTTGTTGTTGTTGTTGTTGTTCCTGCTGAAATAAATTCTTCACCCAAATTTTTATAAATCAAATATTTTACATCCTTTTTTCTAATATGAGTCTCTTAGAGGCAAATTATATCTTGTTTTAATTTTTTTAAATAATGAGAAATCTTCTTCTCTTTTAAGGAGCATTTGCTCCATTTATATTCCACATTAAGCATTTTGAGTTTGCAAATAAACCAGGGAAATGGTTGGCATATAAATTAAGAAAAGAGAAAGAAAATGATACTGAAAATTTAAGAGGGATATACTGTCTTAATGGATAATGTGGCTATGCAAAAAGTGTTTCATCAGTATTATTCTAATTTGTATAAAGGCCATGACGTCTCTTCAGAGAAAATAGATTAATATTAAAAACAAACAAACAAAATCAGAGGAACAAAGTCAAATTATGAATGGACCTATAACAATAAGGGATGTTTCTGAGACTATAAAAAAGATTAAACCAGGAAAAGTGCTGGACCAGATGGATTATTGGGTTTCTACTATAAATGTTTTGAGGATGAACTTTTACAACCTGTACAAAAGACAATGAATTCTATTTACAGGGAGGAAAGATGCCAGAGTCTTGGAAAGAGGTTAATGTAGCACTAATATCTAAAGAGGGACAAGATTTGACTTTAACAAGAAACTACAGACTGATATCATTATTGAATAATGACTACAAGTTGTTCACAATGATCTTACGGGATAGATTGAAAATAATTTTGCAAGAATTTATTCATGAGGATCAATGTGGTTTCTTACCTAAAAGACAATTAAAGGATAATGTTGAAACTATTGGACATTTTAGAATATTTGGAACAACATAATGGAAAACAAGCTACATTGATTTTCTCAGATGCAGAGAAAGCCTTTGACAATTTGAATTGGACCTTCTTATTTAAAGTTTTGGAAGATATGAATTTTGGAGAGAATTTTATAAAATGGGTAAAATTGATTTATACTTCACAGAAAGCAGAAATTATTGTTAATGGAGATCTAACAAAACCATGTGAAATACAAAAAGGAAGAAAACAGGGTTGCCCATTGTCCCATCTTCTGTTTATTTTGGTTCTTGAAATACTGAATAGAGACATAAGACAGGATTAGAGGATTGTGGGAGTAAAAATTTAAAAGGAGACTTGTAAGTTCAGGCTTTTGCAGACAACTTGTTGCTGGTTTTGGAAGATCCTTTTAAGGGAATTGAAATATTAATGGGTAAATTAAAAGCATTTAGTGCATTAGCAGGCTTTAAGATTAATAAATAGAAGATGAAGATATTAACAAAAATATGAAAATACAAGATCAAACAGATTTGATGAATAAAACGGGTTTTAAGAACCCATTGGAGAAAAAGGGAAAGTACTTGGGTATTTCTATGACAAATATAAATTGTATGTTATTTCAAAATAATTATGTTAAGATATGGAATGAAGTTAAAAAAAATAGGTTAAGATGGGAAAAAATACAATTGTCATTACTGGGTAGAATTTTTGTGATTAAGATGAATGTCTTACCTAGAATGTTATTTTTGTTTCAGACATACCTGTTTTTACAACCAATGTGCCATTTAAACAATGGTGGAAGGGGGACTTCTGGTGGGGACATGGGCAACTGAACAGCTGTGTCTGCGAGCTCTGTGGATAGAGCTGACAGTGGTGTTTTTTTTGGGGGGGGGGGCACAGGCAGGCGTTTTCCCAAAGTCCGAGACAAAGAAAACACTCAGAACCATCCAATCTGCCCTCTGGAACAATGACTTGCAGCATGAGAATCGCAAACAGCATTCGCACCAATCGGGTAAGAGTCACCGTGAAGCTGGGACGTCATCATTTCCAAGCTGCGCTATATAGCCTTAAAAGGACACTAGGTCGAGCCACCCTATTCCTAAATCACACAATTTATATCTTTTTAAAGTTATGTACCTTAAGAGAGACTTTCTACAGCAAGAAGTGATCTCTTTTGGTGCTTGTCGTTATTTTTGGGATAAATTTTCAAAAATCTTTTTAAGCTTTGGCTTGTTTTCCCATCTGGATATTGATGAGGACTGAGAATAAATAATTGTCTCCCTGCTATTATTTTTGTATTAAATTTGAAGGATTTAATACTTTCCTACATGTTGAATCTGTTGTTTGGAATCTATAGCCTTCTGTTCACTTTCCCTGGAGCTGCCTGTTCACATACTTTGTCTTATGTCAACAACTTTCAGAGATTTTCCATTAACTCATTAACTCCTACGTTCGCCAGTCAAGTATCTAGTGGGCACCATAATCTACTGCCTGAAACATGGAGGATTTCAAGGAGACTTTCTCAGACTTCCATTGTGAGCTTTACTGTGAGTTTAAACAGATTTTTTATGATACTTGTCAAGCTATTTTGCAAGATATCCAGAACACTGCAGAAAATATCAGCTTTAAAATGTGTCATCTGGCTGAGGACGTTGTGGAAGAAGATGAAGATTTTAACAAAGATAGAGATATTTCCACTGACAGTGAGATTGAAGCTTTTGCTGAAATGCCAGACAATGATTACATTTTGGTATTGAAGGGGTTAAAGGGACAGTCTGACTTGCAAATTACAACTGGAGTTGTTTTTTTTTATGGAATATTATGGGAAAGAAGAGGCTCTGTTCTGTGGGAAGTATTTTGCTGAGAAGTCTGAGCTTCTAAGGGGGTCGGTGGGCTGTTTCATTTCTGTATGAAAAATGCCCTGTGTGTAATATGGAGATATGTAAATGTTTGGTATATTTTGAGGTGGGGTAAAAAATTAAGAACTTTTTTTGGGATTTATATTAAGGCTTGTATGATTTCATTTTTCTTTAATGGATTTGGATTAAGATTTACTGGATTGCTTTTAAGGCTTGTTTATTTTTAAGATTTATAAGATATAGTAATAATTGCTTGGTTTTTAGTTTAATAGGGTTAAGTGTTATAGTATTATTAATTATAAAAGTAGACAATTTAAATTTTTTTATAATTTGATTTCTATTATAGTGGACAGAATACTAGTAGGAAGGAAATAATTAAATAAAAGTTTTTTGGGGGGAGTTGATTTGGAGGTTTATATATTTCTTTTTCTTTTAATATAAGCGGAAGGAGCAATTGTGTTTAGTGATTTTTATAATGTGCTAATGGAATGATTTATAGAAATAATGTGATTTTGGTTTGATATAGAGTAAGGGATTGATTATGGAAATTGCTAGATATTCTTTTGTTGAAATTCGGAAGTTACCTCTTTATGTAATCTTCAAAATTCTTTTTTCTTGTGTTTCACACTCTTTTAGTTCTTTTTCCTTCCTTTTTGTAGTTTGTTTGCTTTTTTGTAGTTTTTATCTTTGTTTCAAACTTAATAAAACTCTTATTAAAAATGGTGGAAGGATATATCTAAATTTGTGTGGCAGGGAAAAAAACAACACAAGTTAAATATAAGGTGCTACAAGATGTAAAAGAAAGAGAACTGGTTCTACCTTCTTTGAAAGTATATTTTGCAGCTTGTTGTTTAGTTTGGATGAAAGAGTGATAAACAGAAGGCATTTGAAGTTAGATGGGCTTGAGATTCAGGTGGCTTGGATATTTATGGAATGATAAAGCCAAGGTTAATGTAGATTTTAAAAATAATTTTGTTAGACGTGCCATATTGAAAATATGGAATAGATATAACTCAGGTTGTACCCGAAAACACCTCTGTGGTTTTCAACACAAGAAGCTTTTTATAGTCAAGAAATGTAAGTAAATAAAAATCACTAACTTACCATGAGATATTAGAATTTTGTCAAGGAGAATGTAAAATAAAATTTAGAGAAGATCTGATGGCAGAAGAATATATTTGTCAATGGTTTTCTTACATACAATTATTAGAAAGATTTAAAGTAGACAAAATAACTTTTGGTTTTGAATAGTAGAAAGTATTCAAAGTAAAACTGAGTTTGAAATAAAACTGTACAAACGATGAACATGTTATTGCTAAAATGTATAAACCTTTATTGAAATTTGAAACAGAAGAATAAATGAAAAAATGTATGATAAAGTGGGCTAAAAGTTTTGTTTACAATATATAAATGGAACAATGGGAGAATATGTGGTTGAAAGGACTGAAATTTACATTATGTTATAACCTTAAAGATAATTTTTATAAAATGATGTATTGTTGGTATATGTCACCAGAGAAATTGCCTGGAATGTATAAAGGTAATTCAAATGTATGTTGGAAAGGTGAATGAGAAGGGACATTTTACCATGCTTGGTGGACATGTAAAAAAGCCAGAAAGTTTTGGATTCAAATACATACACTAATTCAGAAGATTTTAAAGTTTAATATACAATTCAAACCAGAGGCTTTTCTTTTGGGATTGATGAACAAATAGTTGGAAAAAAGTAATGGAACTCTGTTTTTATATATGATAACTGCAGCAAGATTATATACACAAAAAATGGAAAGATTCAATGCTACCCTCAGTGGAGGAATGGATGGTGAAGATGATGGGATTTTATCAGATGGCCGTACTAACTTCTTTGATTCAAGAAAAGACATTATCTATGTTTACTGCTGAGTGGACTTTTTGCGTGAAACAGAAAAAAAATGAACTTATGATTTATGACGTATGGTTTTGATGATTAGAAACTCATATGTGGGAAAAAGCAAATGAGTTGACATGGTCCTTAGAACTGTACTGGCAGGTAAATTCACTTTTTGATTTTCATGATAGAGGATGTTCTTATTTGCATGACATCACCAATCTCTGCAATTTATCTTGTATAGAGATGTTCAATTAGTCAAATGGCATCATATGCCAACAGTGTCTCAGCACCTGGATTTGCCCACATATGCTACATCATGCGCATAACTTTTCAGCTCACATGTTGATCTGCTGCTTCAGCTAAGACAGTTGCTGTCCAAGCACTTTTCACTACTTAGAACCAGGATGTTCTTATATCAAACTTATATCAAACTGAAGCTTACTTTTTCAGTATCTCTTCTATAATCACTTCAGAAAAAAAAATCTATTTGTAGCATTTTGCAGTATCAAGAAGAAACACATTTGAAGTCTTTTTGCATTCAGAATCTAAAGCAAATATTGCATACAAAACTAACAAGTTATACAGGAGTTTTCATTATCTTTAACCCAAGTCCTCCCATCTGTTCTTTTTTTTTTATCTGTTATTTGTGCTGTCATTTGTCTAACATGGTTTTTAAATGTTCTCGGACATAGATTTAACTGTTAAGCAACTGATACGAGAAGGAAGGGTGTTACTTCCTCTTTTCACAGATGTCCATATAAAATAGGACCATATTCTCTATAGCTAGAGGATATGGCATGGCAGTAGCTGAACAGGCAAATTGCCAGTGATGTTGGTTAACAAATGGATAAAATCTTGAGCAGGCCCTGGGTTTCTAAATAATGGCAAATGCTGATGTAACATGTTGTCTCAGTGATTCGACCGGGATATAACAATTTGTGCAACTAGTTCAAAGGCTATCCACTGAACAACTGCAATCCACCTAAAAATCTGGCAACAGGTCATAGATTCAGATCTGACAATTTGCATGAATCACACATTTGGATTAAGAGTTGATTCACATAGTAAAATTCCACTACATGTGAGCCACTGACATTACAGTGGTAGAACATTAGTCTGAATCAAGCTATGCATATATAGAAGCAATAGCAATATAGCACTTTGAGGTACTTCAAATATGAATGTCCCAGTTTACATGAGGTTTGAATTTCTTCTGGCTGAGACAGACTAAACACAACAAGAATCCAAGACTCAATGAATTGTCTACAGTAGCTTGTTGAAACTACACAACTAAATGGCAAACCTAGATTTATTTTCACAGTGTGCAACCCTAATCCCGTAATCTTACAAACAGATAGCTGAACCCACACATATGTAGGGTAGAAAAACTCCAAAGAGCTTTGAAGTCTGCTAGTGTCTGCAAGTATAAAAACTAAGGGTATAGAATGATGCCTTTCTCCAGTGTCAAATTAAAGTGTCACCCACCTGTCCTTGAATCTGCAGAAAACTACACCGGCATAAAATTTGCTGTCCTCATTAATAATGCATATCTTGCATTTACTTTTACAGGTAGTCCTCACTTAATGACCCTTGTTGGGACTGGAATTTCTATTGCTAAGCAAAGCAGTCGTTAGGCAAAACATCACATGTCTGCATTGCTTAGTGACAACAGTTCCAGTAGTCTCGGTTGTGGTCATTAGGCGAGGACCACACCATCATTAGGTGGAGACCTCTTGCTTCTCCTGCTCTGTATGAACTGCTGGCTCCGTCCCACTGCCTCCTCCCCAGCCGGGCCCTGCAAGCTCCCTTTGGCAGACGAGGCTCCCCCACCCTGCTGCACTTGCCTCTGCTTCAACTCCCCCTACTGACCTATCTCCCCACCATCTCTGCCCTTTTGGCCACCCTGCACTCCACCCTCTACCACCTCCATCTGATGAGGTGCCGTGGAGGCCTCATGAGGTTTCACGGAGGCTTCACAGAGGCCTCGTAAGGCTACACGGAGGCCTCACAAGGCATTTATGGAGGTGTCGTGAGGCATTGTAAACAGCCAACAGCTGCCTTGGCCAGGCATGCCTCAGCAGCAGTGGAGCATAGAAGACTGTGAAGGTGAGTTGAGAGCAGCAGGAATAGGCAGTGACAGAGTGTGGGGTAGCCCAAAGGTGGGGGGGGGGGAGATAAATGGCTGAGGGGAGTTGAAATGAACACTATGGCCATAAATGCGGGCTGCCAAGAGCCTGAATTTTGATCATGTGACCACAGGGCACTGCAACGGCCATAACTTCAAGGACCAGTCATTACTACCTTTCATTCAGTGCTGTTGTAACTCTGAATGGTTGCTGAACAAATGATCATTAAGTGAGGTCTACCTGTAATATTTTGGCTTGTTGCCAAATTATGATATCCTGATTTCAAGAGTGCAGGGCATGTTAAGCAAAGGTACTAGTTACAGCCATCGTTCTGTTGTTGTTCCCTTTCAGAATGTCACCAGCTGGCAGGAAACCATCCACCAGTCATGAGAGTGATTCATGGAAGGGGGTCACTGAGATGGGAATTTTAACAGGTGGATCAACTAAATACTTTCCTGATTTACTGTATTAGTCAGTAAAGATGTGGCAAGTTTTGATAGGTGGCAGGGGAAAAGCATGATGTGGTGGGGTTTTTTTGCCAACTCTTTAAGCCAGGCGAGGAACAGCTGAACAGGCTTGGAGAGGTCGGAAGTTCTGATAGGTGGATCAACCTGCAGTCTTGGCTTTATCATACGCAGCAAAGATGTAGAAGTAGAACTTGTGGGGTTGCAGAGTTGTGAAAGCTGTGAAACCCACATGTGTACTGCTGGAAACTGAACGTCTCAAAACTAGGTTGGTTTTTTAAAATCACCTCAGCCTCCTGCTTTCCAAAGAGCACAGCACGTTTGAAATTTACATTTCCTCTGCTCATTCCTTAGGAAAGCAGGAAAAAAAAAGAACAATGATGGAGGAAACTTCCTGGAGACTAAGGAACAGATGCTCTCATCCCCTTGAAGTAAGCTATAAGGTTTTCACAATAAGGTGCCTGTTGCACCTGGTATACCTTGAAGGACCTTTAAAATGAACTTCTGTCTTCACAGTAAAAAGGGCAATGACCCAAGCTAAGGCCTTCTCAGAGGTAGAACTATCTCTGCGTAATGCTTTCCATAGCAGCTAATCTCATACCAACCCTAAAGTCAGGCCAAAAGTCAGCTGCCTGAAGCAAAGCTAATTTTTTTTTTCCAAGCATGTTTCTCATAGATTTCTCTTTAGCAAGATTGGTTAAGATGACAGGAATAGTGGGATAAAATTTCTAGCAAGTTTTTTTAACAGCCTTTAGGGAACTGAGCATTATATAAATTGCAGAAACAAAGTTTAGAGCCACTATCCTTAGGATGTGTTAGGGTGGAGATATCTGAGTCTTTTTCTCCCAAGCTTTATCACTCTGAGAACCAACTCTTCCCTCTAGCATATTTTCATTGAGGAAGTTTATTTATTTATTTAGAGGTCTTTCTTTCCTTTTCCTGTTTTAGATTCATATTGTAATGTTAACATAGCCATCTCGTTTGTGTGTGTGCATGCATGCTTGCTCTTCTGATTATTTAAATTACAACCTTTTAATGTTTTAGTTATTTTTATTTTATCAGTTGATCAGAGAAGACTAACCTTAAACCGAAGGGAACAATTACATGCAGTTGTTGTTTACAGTCAGACACTCACAAAAAATCAAAGCTTGACATTGCAATTTGCTTTGAAGAAGATATTGTACACACACACACACGGTATTCCTAGAAATTTTAGTATCTCTCCTCTAACTCTGTCCCAATCAGCCTAGTCATGTTTTGTGCAACAACTTTTCTTGTAGGATGCATATATATATTTGGTTAAGAAACATTATAAATAAAGCCAATTTTTTAACCTAAATTGCAACCTACTTGCTCTTGTGATATGACCCAGTTCCAGGTCAAATATCATGCACTAATATCTTTATTTTATATGAGAATCATAATATTAACTTAAAATGAAGATTATTTTTACAAATCATGGTTGCATTCCTAAAAGTAGTACCTTATTGTTTTCAATATATCTCTTTTAGATATAGAAATACAAATCATATTAAGGGCAGTAACAACAAGTAAAAAGGAGGTCAAAGTAAGGAGAGAAAGAAAAAAATTACCTTGGTTATTTTGTTCTCGTGCCCGCCCCCGACATCACTGCAAAATTATGCATTTTTAAAAGACTGCAGGCATTCAAATGACTGTCACTCATGCAAATAATCACTTACTTACACTGTATGAGTTTGGTTTGGATAAAGCAAATTACCATTTGAAAATAACTTGAAAAACACTCTGGGCAAAAAGCTTGCTTTATGAATCTAAGTTTGGCCATGATATTTCTTAACCTTTTTCTCTCCATTTCCATTCAGCTAGTTTTTGCTAGAGTAACACAGAGTAAATTAATAAACTGCACTGAATTGCCATAGGTGCATTCAACATTTATTTAACAGAAGATCTTATTAGAAAAATAAATAGAGGCCACTCTCACTAAATACTGAAACTAAAATGCGTAACTTTATGCATGGATTGTTTGGTAGGAAGTGGATTGCTCTGTTAGTGTTTATTACAACCAGTAAATGGTTATAACACAATATTTTGTGTTCTTTTTTAAACTATATATTTTAACATCGTAATATATAAAATATAACAGAACGTACTCCACACTTAATTTTCAAATTGAATGAAAATTTAATGAATGCAATCTTGTGTAAAAAAACATGTTTAAGAAAGTGAATTTGTTTTATGAAACACAGTATTCAATATATTGTACAAGGCCTAATTCAAAAAATAAAATAAAAATCACACTGGCATGTATTCAGCCAGGCCAATCTGTATGTACTTTCTTTTTATATATTCCACATATATACATGTCAACTATTATCTAGTGTACAGTAGCTGCTGAAGCCCATACCGTTTTGTATAATCTTCAAAACTACATAAGCTAAATATGAGGCAAATTAACTTACCATACTTCCAACAAAGCCACCCCCAAACTAGCAACTGGTATATTAAAAAATGACTAATAGTAAGTCAGATCATTTGTCCAACTAACCAAATACTTGTTTATGTATTGCTACATTAAGATTTATGCCCTGTTATTCAAATAAATTGTCAGAGTAGTTTACAATAATGTTAGAACGCATACATAAAAGAAATAGCACATAAAATGGTTTTAAAAACAGCTAATATATAAAAGCAGTATAAAAATGATACATGAACCAGAATAAAACAAATCAGTCATCTTTTAAAGCCAATAATAATAATAATAATAAATAATATTGTTGCAGGTACCAGAGAAGACATGAAAACAGATGTCAGGGGAGAATGTTCACTGGCATATTGACAAAAGGTGCCTTCCCCAGGAATCACCCACTGTTTCAGAGGATCGGGTACATGGAAAAAAGCTTTTGATGATGACCTCAAAGTGCAGATAGGTGTGTGTGGAAGGTGTCACGTAATCCTTAAGTTTGTGTGGTTCTCCCTTTTACTAGTATTCTACAAAGGAATTGTTCAGTGTGATCAGATAATGTAAATTAAATAATTTGAAATTCCTAAGAATGCATCGTGTATCTCTTGCTTCTGTTGGAGTGATCTTTCAATCCCTTTTATACTTCGGGTCTGAAAAGTCTGTCTGTTACATCTCCGGTTCTCACCTTATCTTCTCCCAGTCCTACAAAGATGGAAGAAAGGGTTCTCTGGAATACTGGTACTTTTTTCACCTCTTTTGAGGGAGATGGGTGGTGATGTAATTTGAAATATGAATGAATGAATGAATGAATGAATGAATGAATGAATAAAAATAAATAAATTAAACAGGACATCAGACAGAAGAACTCCCGGGGCCTCCTCTAGAATAATCCTTAGCTATCGAAGATCTGGGAAAGCACCAATCTAACCAAGTCTATTGGGACTTGCTTCTTATGGCCAGCACTGATTGTATTCACACACACACACACACGCACACGCAAAACTGACAAAGCAGTAATACATACATACATACCCATCACACTACGCCTTTCTAGGAAATCAATGTTATATAAAGGACAAAAAGACCTCAAGGTTTAGTAAGTGAATAAATTAAACATACACAATAATAGGAACAAAAAGAAATATAGCCAAAATTCATTGACATAGACACCATTAACTATAACTTACCATATTTTGTAAACTGTGTTTGCTTCCATAAACTGCTCACCTCTCTCTTTCTGAGAATCCTAACAACTCCATTCAACTAACTGTCTAGTTAATTCCCTTCTTCTTCCTCCATTCACTCTTCCTTCATATATTCCTTCTATATTTATTCTCTATATATAACCAAACTATCTCATTGCATTGTTTTTTTACTGGTCAGCCACTTTTGTATTCAATCAACTTTCATTGTCACCCATTCATTCCTGGCCCTATCTATTCTGTCCCCACATATTTCTTAAGTAATCCATTTCAAATCCATTCAGTTTCCTTTTATTTTCCTCCTTGTATACCCCACTCTCACTTCCATATAACCAAATAAAAAGAAGCAGCTTTTATAAACAACCTATTTTGCTTCTTTTGACAAACATTCATTTTCACAACAGACCATTTAATACCCATTACTTTAATACCCATTTGAACATTTAAAAATTTCTTGATCCATTTTCCCATCTTTTGTAAATATTTTTTTCTACCAAACAAATTTATTTGTTCTATTTGTCTTTGATACATTATTTTTTTAAATCCATTCTCCTCACTGCATTATATAACCTATTTAACATCCACTGAAAAATATTCAAATTCTCAGCTAACAACATGACATCATTTGTGCTCAAAAATACATGTACATTCATGTATCCAATCAACACACCTCAATATCACTACAAGCTTTCCTTAAACATTTGGCTATGCATACATTAAACAAAGGAGGGTCATTACATATCCTTCTTTTACTCCCTCATCAAGGTAAACCATTCAGTAAGCATTCCATTTATACTTATGCATGCTTTACTTCCTCCATTTATCATTCATACAGTATTCAGCAAACAACATTCTTCACACAGACTTTCCATAAATTAATCCTATTCACTTACCATATACTTTCTCTAAATCAACAAACATATAAAAAACATGTCTTTTAATTTTTTTTTTCGCAGAGAAGTTGTAATTTTCTTCCAGCAGTCATTCTATTTTCATTCTAATTTATTTTATTTTCTTCCATCTCTATTATCGCTTACGAATATTTCTTTGAGTTACTATGATAATGGTAATGGGGAAATGAAGTGCAGCAATACATGACATCAATTAGAGAAAGTGGTAGAAAGGTACTAACCTGCTCACTTCTGGGAACTTTAGTGGAAAGTAAAGGACTTGGCATTTTGGCCTGATTAGCTTTTCCAGATGCTTGGGTCTGTGGTCAGGCATCAACTTCATAAATTTCCCAATTGATGTTAGAAATGACTCCATATTGTAGGTGGAGTTGAACACCACAATGTCTGCAACCAAACTAGTAAAAGAGAAATTGTTAACAATGAACTTAATTGGTTAGATGTAGAGCTGCTCTTTCAGTAGGCCTAGGGTAGGCAACTGAGGGGCCCTAGGTTTTGGCCCTTTCCCTAAGGATGAGCATATTACAGAGTCTGGTTTCCCACTGCTAATGGGACTGGGAAACCAGCAACTATAAACAAGGTTGCTTAGAGGTATGAGGCTTTTTCCTTCCTCCCAGTGATTCTGCTGTATGTCCAAGTGACGTGTGATCCCCAGCAACCAGAATTTGCTTTCACAACATATTAATTACCTGAAGGAGACTGCATATTACAGCTTCATCTTATGTTTCTTATGGTTAAAATGCAAACATTATACCATGAAAGCTTTCATTAATTCTTGCACGGAAGGATTAATGAAAGAGCACAAATGCCTTTCTCCCCTTCTGCTCCAGATTCTCTGGATCCAACCCAATTTTGTATAGTCCGTATCCTGTATGTTCAGAGTATCATATATAAATCTTGTCTACATTTCTTACAGAGATCACTGTATGAACTTGTGGCTTCAAAGGAGGGACAGGATTGCAATTTGAGGATTCCCAAATTTTACTTTCTTAACAAATGTATTATACTGTGAACTTACAGTAATCATAAATATCTCCAAGCTGGAGATACACTCATGGTCTATAGCTTGTAGATGAGTGCCAAAATAGAATTCTGAGTACTAAAATGTGATCAATAAAGGAAAAGAAAATTACATATGTATACTTAGCATCTCTTGATGGAAGAAAAGCAGATTCTGTATAATAAAGATTTCTCAAGAAATCTCCCATATTCTCATCAACAAAAATGAAATAATGGGCTTAACATTCAAACATCCATAGGGAAAATTACTGTGAATTCTGAATTATATTGGTTGTGCTATATAGTGCTATATTACCCAGATTTTGGGTATTACTGAATTTCCAATTCAGTTGTGAGGGCATTTCTTTTTAATCTAAGTTCATGCCCCTTGCCAAAATTGTGATGCCACAGCTAAGAAGGCTCTTTTATAGTCCTCCCTAGTTAGTGCTTCCACTGGTATATACATGGGACACCCTCTAAATGCTGAGGTCTGAAGTTTGGAACCTAACTAACACTTTGAATTAGGTCTGGATGTGTATTAGGAACCAGTGCATTTTCTTTAAAACCAGTGAAATGTGGTTCTCCACTTGTAGGGATTTTCTTCTTTCCCACTTCAAATGCCTTGAGATCCTGGTAGGTAAGCATTTGTATCTCTTCTTCATCTGTCAGCCATGAACTATGAAACCATAATTCCTTTCTGGTCTGGAATTCTTGTTCAGAAGCTTGTCTTCTTGGCAGCTTTAAAAACTTTGGAGGAGTGGGTAGACAGTCATTTCAACTGTAATAAATACACTTCCATCCAAATGAAATAATGACCATAATTTACATTTTGAAAAAATAGTATTGGGAGTGCACTGCATTAATTCCTACATCAGTCTTCTCCAAGCTGGCATGCTCCATGTGTTCTGGGCAAATCACCTAGCTAAGGCTGATAACAGTTACAAACAATACATTGGAGGGGACCAGGTTGCCATATGTTGAATTAAATGGAAGAAAAATCACTTGGAACATAGTACATTTATATTTTATCTTTATCCTCGATGTTCCATTACTACCTGAGGATAGTAGGCATGGCACAGCATGTTTTTTTGGATATGGTAAAGGCCTCTGCCATTCAGGCCATCCTTGGATTTAAGTTGCTGTGACTTTGTGGTTCTACTGGTCAAGAGAGGTCTATTATTGTGAGTCGCCCAGAGTCATTATGGAGTATGGTGGCACCTAAATCTAATATAAATAAATAAATAAATAAATAAATGGCTATTCTCTGAGGCATTTAAACATTGGGTGAGTTTTGAAATATGTAGGCTTTTAAAAATACATAATTAAGAAAGAAACGGGTGAAACAATGCTCCTTTTTGTGGATTATTGTTTACAGAAATCCTTAAAATATGGATGGAAAGGAGAGCTAATATCTCCTTTTGCCAATTAAGTCTTTATAGGATGAAGGGGCTGAGAACAGATGACAACCAGGTTTCATGGAAAGCACCAAAAATCCCTTCTTGATTGTTTTGTCTCAGAACAAGAAGATGCATTGCCTGTTAATAATATCCTCTGTCTCAGAAATTTTGGCTTCAGTCTAGGAACCCATGAATGTTTCAGAAGCCACTCTGCAGATAGCTTTCATAGCATGGAATGAATATAGACCATCATCACCTTTGTTCATGATTTCTGAAAAAGGGCTTCTTACCACTTGGCTGGATAAAGCGAACAATCAAGTAAGTCTGGGGTTTACAGAATGTTCTATGTAGATTAGAAGCTCAAGAACAAATAGTTTTCACATCTATGATAAGCTGTCAAAGCTGTTAGATAAAAGGAGAATCAAGTGTAAGTACAAGAATGGTCTTCTTTTGTGTATCCCATAACAGAGTCAGTAAGGATTTTGAGAACCTCTCACAGTGCAGATTTCCTCCTGGAGAGTAGATTTCTGGCATGATGTTTTTTTATCATTAGAATTATAAGCTTTGCCTACTAGACCTTGGCATAGTTTGTCTACTACGTTATGGGAGTTCTAATGTGTCTGTAGACTGATGTTACACATTTGAGTATTAATATAGCCAAATCATTAAAAAGGCTACATCATTTAAAAGCAATATGGAAAATGATAACACTGTTAAAAGTAGCAAAGAATAAAAAGTTTTAAAATGTCATGATATTTGTATTACATAGTCCTCACTTAGCAACTGCCCTGTTTAGCAACCATTCAAAGTTATGATGGTGCTGAAAAAGTAACTTTACAATTGGTCCTCACACTTACAACCACTGCAGCATCCCCGCGGCCACATAATTGAAATTCAGGCACTTCACAACAGGCAGGTTTTTATGACCATCATAAGAGGCCTGTGCTCACATGATTGCCATTTGTGTGCTTCACAGCCAGCTTCCGACATGCAGAGTCAACGGAGAAACCAGCAGTGAAAGTGCAAATCATGGTGATGTGATGTCTCACTTAATGACCTGCAGTGACTTGCTTAACAACTGCAAAGGAAGTGAGATTGACCATCTGTCATGGTCCCATTATGTCTCACTTAACAACCATATTGCTTAGCAACAGAGTTGCCGGTCCCAACTGTCCTTATGTGAGGATCTATACTTCCTGACATTGAGAGTGATTTTACATCAACTGCTATTTATTTTTAGGCACAAGTTTAAGGCAAAGTAAATTAATTGTATTTCAGAATACACTTATTGAAAACTGAAATATTTTGTAAAAAAACAGAATGGACACTACAAAAAAATTCAACTATATGGGATAATTGCTCATCTGTCAGTTGGGTTATAAGGCAAAGATGGAGATACTGTACATTTAGCTTTTAAATGCTCAATCTGCACTTATAATAACTTTCTTAATAAAAACATGTGAAATAGACAAAGAAAACAACTTTATTTAAATTCAAGCAAATTCAGCTTTCCAGTTTTACTTCAGGTTTCCAAAACTGCCTGATCACAAAGTTTTCCAGTGAAAATGTTATTAACTTCTTTCATTAACTTATATTCTTAGAAATATCTTTGTTTTAAGTAACAATATAAAGGGTCACAGCCTTTTAAATGTCTGGGTGTTTTACCATTGCACAATTTGCGAATACACAATGAAAGAAATGTAAGGATTTATCTGGTATGTTTACTACCCTCTCTCCCTAAATATACTGCTGCAGTATATTTTAATTTTGTTTACTCCTTTGAACACTCCTACTTTAATTTCAGTTGAATGCAATAAAAACTATTGCTTAGCCAGTGTTGATTAACTACCCCTTGGTTAAGTGCTTTCAAAGTGAAAGCATCTTGTTTATATTACAAAGAAGGTACATTCTAAAAATTAGTGCAATTTATTGGAGTACAACACAATTCTCACAATAGTATGTGAGGTATTCTTCTCCTTCTACAATCTGGCTGTGGAAAGTAAATTTCTGCCTGATACTTTGATACTGAATTCTGTACAATCCTCTCCGTCTCCCTAATCCCTTGAAAAGGGTTAGGGTTCTACAAATTTTGAATGAATGAAAGTGACTTAAAAGAATAATTAACCACAAGGGGGTACAAGATGTACCTACCATGAAAGAATCTGGTTATATCCATATTGGAAGTCCCTTTCCTGACATTTCTGGACAGGATATGTCAATTGGTTCTCATGGAAGTAAAGGATCTTTTTCAATTTGCCAAGGTCAGGCCGAAGGGCAATCAGTTCAGCCAGGTTAAGCACCGAGCTTGCAAAGAGGATCCTAAGAAACAAGGAAAGTAGTGTTTACTGTCTACAAGCCTGTTCAAAAGTGTCAACCTTCACCCTTTCCCTCCCACCCATCTCCCCACAAGAAAAACATAACCTCTGTAGGGACACATCAGTGGCTAAGCCTAAATGCCATGTAGCAGCATTCTAGGTTTTGATCTCTTAAAAAACAGCTAAGGACTCAAGCAGAACACCACTGAATCTCATTGGTTTTTCTCAGCTCAGTTACAGAGAGATGCAAAGTGAAAAAAAAATAATGAAAGTAAAGAGCTGGACGGATTTTATTGAAAAGCACAAGAAAAGCTATGTCTGAAGGACAAATGGGACAAAGATAAGGCTGACTGGGGAATACTTTGCTCACAGTTTCATTACACTTCACTTTTCTATGCAACCAACTACTAAAATTCAATATACAAGCCACTATGGCACATGTTCATGTTATGACATAAAACCTTTTGATTTATGCAGTAACTAGTGTGGTTTTTATTTTTTGTGTTGATTTCCTTTTCCCTTTTTTATTAAATATTCTGCACAGCCTCCCATCTATTATTATGAGATTATAAATAATAGGAAAGACGGTTCATAACCTTTTAAGAGATTTGCACAGCTGCAAATACAACTAGTAAGGTAAACCTGACTGGTTGTAATGGAGTTTAAAAGACAATTCAGACATGTAAACATGTTGTTTACTAATAGATGGGTAATGCTACTATCTCCCTGTATATTCAAGGAATGAATGTATTTTAATTTTGTTTCCTTTGAACAAAATTAGAGTGGAGTCTGAGCATAAACAGACGCACAGCTTTAAAAACACAGCAAAAACGACAGTCCCTAATCAGTTTTCCAATGAAAATTGGAACCCAAAAGACTCTTTCCCTGCTTAACTTTTTAAAAACTATAGTTTGTCCAGCCTTCTTTCCTTTCTCACAGATAGACACAAACTTAAATTATATTTAGCTTCTGGAGGAAGGGTTGGACCCTACTTTCTTGTCCAATCAGTTTTTCTCATTTAGAAGAGAGCTGGATGATGACTTTGTATGACGAAGAAATCTAACAATGAATTTCCATCACCTAATGAACTAAATCAGGGGCAGAAAAAGTGTCGCCCAACAACACCTCTTTTGCAGCTGGCTGACCTCCAAGTGAATGGGGTCAACATTTTGGGGGTTGTTTTGTGTGTGTGTGTGTGTGTGTGTGTTTGAGCTCTTGGGGCAAATTTACTTAACTTCCGCAAAAACTCCAGACAGCACTGCATCCTATGGAAACCAAAAACTCAGATGCAATTTTCACATTGGGGTAAACCCCACTGCCCCCAAAACACAAGAAATGGACTTAGGCATACTGATTCTAGTGACTTCAACTTGTTCTTTCAACCATTAGAAAAAAAGAGAAAAGGTTACAGTGTTTTCTCGATCAGTACAGAGAGCTTAGACTGAGAAATGAATCTGGATCACAATGCCCTCTGCTTATGAAGAAAAAAATGCAAACAAGGTGAGCTTTATCCTCCCACAGAGTCTACATGGGAGGTAAAGAGACAAGATGATGTTGAGAACATTGGATACATGGTAATTTCTGCTGCTGTTTAAACATCAGTTAAAATGAACAGCTTGTCTCAGCATGAAAATGTTACAATTTTAATAATTGTATACATGGATATACATACGCACTCAAGCACACATACACCTAAAACCAAGAGAAAGCCTAGTTAGACAATCTTTCACTAACATGACATACTGCAATCACTGCATAAGCTAGATTAATACTTATTACTATGCTACTAGAGAATTAAGCTGTTTTTAGACCACCAAAGAGCTTTAAATTGCAACTTTTGTCTTTGTAAGGGAAACCTATATTTAAATTGTCTGTTAAAGTTAAATTAAAACAGCTACATCATTAACATGTTATCTCACAAAATAAGAGCACAGTTAAACTGCTGTTAACATTATTCTTACCCAACCTGATCAATGCTGCAAAATGTTAATAATGCAGTGCAGTTCTTTACACTGTACCACGTTAGCAAAACACACACATACATTTATTAAGCGTTCATCTGTTCCAAATAATAAACCCCAAATGATGCCATTTTCTTTACAATGGTGTAGTCAGCCACAGTTTCTCAGTGCAACCAGAATTTGCCCATAATTGGAACAAATAGAGTGGTCCAAACTCATATGCAAATAGATGAACTGCTTCAGACTTTTGTATTCCTTACTCACATATGTCATATATTAGATACAGATAACCGATATATACATTCGTCTGTCTTTGGTCTGCAGAATGTCATGTTTAAAACAGATGGGTGTTTATGTGGAATTATTTCCCATTTTGCCAATAGACTGGTGAAGAATGATGAGATACCCAAACATGTATTTTGATTATTGCCCCTCTCCCTCTGGTTTTGTGGAGTAGCTTTGGTTGCATATTTACTGCAATGACTTGACTTTCTAGCATTAAAAATTTGCTAAAAAAAATTCATGTCCTTTATTCTGCCCACCAGAATGAATGAAAGCCAATAAACTGAGTTTCAATACAGACACAAGGTTATTATTAGTGGGTAGCTTTTCCTAGCTGAGTGGCACTAACCCTGATTTGGCAGGGCCTACTTTCCTCAAAAGATCACATTAGATGTCTGGGAGATCTCTCTACTCCATCCTTACTAATGGAGGCATAGCTTTTCACAGCTTAGGTAGTTATGTCAGTTCCAATCCTATATGGAGAGAAATACCCGACTACAGTTACGCAGTTATATGCCTTTTCTTGGTTTTGGCTGTGTTTAGCTCTTGCACTGTATATTATTATTATTGTTGTTGTTGTTGTTATTATTATTATTATTATTATTATTAAATGTTTACTGTAAAGTGTCAAAAGAAATATAAATAAATCAAGTCTCCTTCTCTCCTGAATAATGAAACAAGGTGTGATAAGTAGCGTAGCATGGCCTAAGAAGCCTAATATTATTTTGTTTCACCACACTCTTAAATTATTTCAGCTTTACTAATCTAGGTGCTCCCCAGCAATGGCCACAAAGACTGGAGGTTGAAATTCATACATCATGAGGGCACCAAGGTGGGGGAACTATTTTTTTTTTCTCATCGTATTACAAAATTTGCTGCTCCAAAAGTATAAGGTAGAAATGTACCATAACCAGTATGCTGTTCAAAGGCACTAGAAGAACTTAAAGCTATAACCTGCAGGCTTCATTGAGAACTGGGGAGCTCTGGTACTTTTACCAGCCCCTACTCAACAACCTTATCAGCATGGTCAGGCTGTGAGTAGTAGGGTGTCAAGAGCTTTCAATCCCTCTTACCAAGCCAAAGGGAAGAAATTTGTATTCTTAGGCTGGTTACTGGGTATATTATTAAAATGCAAGTCACAGGACATTTATTAACTACTTCATGCAGGATAGAGTGAGGAGGGAATACACATTGTCTATATCTATATCTTTATCTATATCTTTAGAAATGAACTATACATCCAAAGGAGTGGGATGTCTTCAAACATTAAATGCAAGTTAGAGAGAAATTATATAGGGAGCAGAGGTTGAAACTAGCGACCAATTTTTCCACTTACTACGTCTCAACAAATGTCTAAGTTGGGTGAGGGAGATGGAGGGGGGCTTCAAGTCAGTCTTGATTCCTGGCAACTACATAGACAAGTTTATGTATTTTTCTTGGCAACATTTTTCAAAACTGTTTTGCCATTGTTTTCTCCCAAGGTTTGAGAAAGAGTAACTAGCCCAAAGTCATCCAATTGGTTTTCTTATCAAATGTGGGACTAGAACTCAGTCTTTCGGTTTCTAGCTTGGTGCCTTAACCACTATAGACTCTTAAGTTCCATATAATCATTGCTTTTGTTCATTGTGGTATTTGTTTTGTATGTGTGTATGCGTGTGAGTTTGTGTATGCATGCATATATGTATGTGTATAGTGTGATATGTATATATCTAACAACTAGTATTATTTGTGTGTGATACATAAATGAAAACTTACCTTAATACTAAAGTATTAATTATATATTAATATTCAATCAATGTGTTTTTATACTGCATGAATGTATGTATGAATGTAAAAACCACAACAAAAAGCCTTTTCATTTATGACTCAACAATAAATGCCTTTAAAAATTCAAAGATATGCAGTAATAAATGCTAATATATTAAAATCCATAATAAATAAATAAATAAGGAGTAATTTATTCTTGACATGGTATGTACAAATGTCAAAAAGGTTTAGAAGATATAAACTAGTTTAGAAATTCCATTTTTATATGGAAAGTCATTTGAAATGTTTACAGAAATAATTAAGTCTTACCATTGTAATGTTCTTTATTTTTCAGAACAAGCCACAAGGGTTGTCATCCTTTTCATCTTAATTAGTCCATGTGTTTGTTATATTTGTTATGTACTTCCATAAACATTTACAAACATTAATTGTTATGAAAAATATTTTCCTCTCAATGTAATTACTATATGTACATAGTAATATATAACTAGTAAATATCTAGGACTGCAAATCATTCATTTATTTCAGAATGTGAACTGGGTTCTTTTCTATCCAAAAAGCAATTTAATACATATTTGATTATATGAAAATGCCTGAATGCTTATTTTGCCAATTTTCTTTACATAAGGAGCCAGAAAACATTCAGCCATTTTCCATGGACCGGTAATGTCTTGTCCTCTGAACCCAGGAGAATCAGGGGCTGCAACGACCAAAACAAATGTGCTATCCCAAAAACAAACTTGTGCTCCAAATAAGGCTTCTTCTTTTATTCTGATGCACACATACTTGTGCACGTATGTTTGGCCATTATTCAGGGAATCACATATGCACCCTGCCTTCCAATGCTATTGGGTAACACAAGAAGCCTGAGAAGAGTCACTCTACTTTCTCTCATCTTGCTTATTTTCTTCCCAGGGGCTGATGGATGAGCCATAGAGAGAGAGAGTTTCTCTCCTTGTCCCATTATTTCATATACTATTCCATAGGATTTCCATATACTAAGGGAAGCTGAATGCCAATATATGCTGGCCTGCTCCCACCTCTGGTATAAAAGGAAAGGCTAGGTGGGAAGCTGCCATTTGCATCCAGAGACACATTGTTGTAGCAGTTAAAGTGCTGGACTAGTAACCAGGAAACTGTGAGTCCTAGTCTTCCCTTACCCATGGAAGCTGGCTGGGTGACTCTCTCTCAGCCCAACCCACCTCACAGGTTTGTTGTTGTGAAGAAATGCATTATGGGAGTTGTGTTGTACAAAATCAAGGTGGGATGTAAATTGACAAAACAATCAAGTAACAGAGTTGCATCTGACTAACTGTGGGGTATACATACTTTTATTGTAGCAAAGAGCTCATCATACATACCAAGAGCACCACAATCAAGATGTTTGAGCACTGAAAGTAATACACCAATATAGTAAGTATATAGAGGAAATATTAAACAAAAAACAATTGTACTGATTAGTTGCTCTGAATTGCAGGCTCTAATGTTGGTCAAATATTATGAAGAAGTCTGCAGTCACCATGTGTGTCACTGTGAGCAGTCTATCCCCTCTCTAAAGCTGTCCTGGTGACCTTTATGAAGAGGTGGCCTCCATGAGTGCAGTGTGATTGACCGGAGCAAGGAACCTTCATATAAAGAGCTAAGCATGCAAAGACATTCACATGAGCTGCATCTTGATAATGTGGTGTTTAGGATCACACCCAAAGGCTTCCTGTAGTAAATGCTGTGCTGGACTTGGGGCAACTGATTCATTACAGATCTCCCTGGAATGAAGAGGCTGCTCATAATAATCCATAACTGAGCTGAGCATTTCTTTGCAACACTTGTATAAGGCTTCCCATATTCAGATAAAACTCCTATAGAATATGATACTTCATTTTGTTAAGTTGAACCACAGCCAATATCCTTCAGTCATTACAATTTCATTTTCCCCCACAAGTGGTGTCAACTTGATACTTTTTTGCATAAGTAGAAAAACCCAACCTCATGGAGCTGCTACATAAAATGCTTTCAAATTTCAATTCATCACCCAATTCTGTTTTCCTTCAAGACAGTTCACAAAACCTTCTAACACCTTTATCAAAAAAAAAAAAAAAAAGCCACCAAGATTTCTCTCAAGGCAAGTTTAGAATACTTCAGAACATTTGTCAATGGACAGTTTGAGGAGAAAGTCTGTTTGCTGACAGCTGTCTCCCGGATTAAGAACTACAATTCAGGGAAGGGCTTTGCTACTAATAGAAATAAAGATTTTCTCTCTCTCCCTCCCACCCCTCCTTTAACAGTCTTCAAAGACCCAATAAATCAAGTGTTCCTTTTATGCATGTGTCATTTGCATGTAGAGCAGAAACAACAAAAGACTGCCTGAATTCATGCAGCATGCTAAGTCACAAAATGGTTTGTATGGATCTGGTACAGTGTGCAATGTGAAAATAAACACTGTGATCTGCAAACCATGTTCACAGTGTAGTCTGTTGTGCAAACAAAACCAATTGTGGTTTATTCCAATAAACCATGGCTAGACAATCCCTAGATTAATAAGACACATGAATCCGTCTCCCACTTTTCCTTGATCATCTTTACTCTCGTCATGATTTAAACAGTGATCATAGTATATGTAAATGGAAGTATAGCAGAATATAAAGTTAACCCACAGTTTTCATATTTTCATCACATAGTAAAAGTTTAGTGAGGAAAGATCTCTGCCAGCCATTCCTATAGAAGCTGTGGTATTCTGCAAAGAACTGAAAACTGATAAACCTATTATCTTTCCACAGAGTAGTTCAGGCAGAGTAACTGCACTAAAAGAAATTCTGAGGTTGCATGAAAATAAGATTACAATATTCAATTCAACTGGTATAAAACTGATAAAATCATTATACTAATTAGGAGTACAGAGGAGCAACTCAGATCTGGTGCTAAATCTATAGTACAGGCCTGATACTGCTTTCCAAGAGCAAGTCCAAAGTGCTAATTGGATGAGTATTTTTATATTAAGCCACAGGATTATGAAGTATCGAAAGATTTGTGAGACAGACTTCTTAGGTTTGACAAAAAGTACTTTGAAAAGCTACTTTTATGTTTAGGCAACTTAAGTCAAGCTACCTGGAATTTATGAGCAGGGTGGCAACAATTTTCTCAACTCTTTGTAGCTTTTAGCCACAATAAATTATTGACAGATACACAGTCATTTATACCTGATGATTCCTCATTAGGTACTGTATTAACTCTCTTTATTTCCATTGCACAGGAGACACAAAATGAGTATAGTGATGTTACTGTTATTTCTATTGCTATTGCTGCTGCTGCTGCAAGAAAGCACAAATCGTCTCCCAGTGCAAATGCATTATCTCATCTATGGCGCACTGACACAAAAGCAGCATCTAGTGCACAGATTCAGGAACAGAATTTCCATGAATAAACATAATATATGCAGAATGAAAGACTGAAACTGCCCATTTATTGACCACAAGCCACACCGAGCAGAGTAAGCTTTATTTCCAACCAATGATTGCACTTTGTACAGGTACTTTCATCCATCATGAGATCAAGTCAGGTCTTTATCAAAGTAAGCTGAGCCATGCATAAATCCAAAAATATCTCCCTATTAGATGAGCTAAGTATGAACAGCAAGAAAAAACAGTTATGAAAAATCAGCTCAATTATGTGGGGGTATCTTCAATACAGCTGAATCAAGAAAACTATAGTATTACACCACCACATACAGAAAGCACAGGGAGTACAAAGTACAGTATATCAATGTAGGCAGAAATAAAAAATGGCACATATATAAAAAATGTCCAGCACCTTGCTTGTTGCAATTTCTCCCAAACATAGTGATGATAATACAACCCAGAAATACCCTCAGATCAAGCAAGCAATCTTAGCATGGTGAAAAAACAGGCTTCTAACTTTCAGGAAGTTGCCTGTTGAATCCTTAGCCCACCCACATTGGCCCATTCAGTATGTGATGAATGAGACTTTTAAATGCATATCAATGATTTTAAAAATAATTGATTTAATTTATTTCTGATGTGAGAATAAAAAAAACATGCAGATTATTTACTTATTCGTAATATCACTGAAGCTTCAATCTACACCCACTTAGCTAGAAATAAAGCTAACTGAACTGAACTGAACTGAGGACACTCCTGAGTAGAGTAGACTCATTTAGAGCTATACAGTACTTTATATCTGAATATACTTTGTGCCTGAGAAATAAGACAATCACATTGGGATGGATTTCCTGCTTACAGTATTTTATAAAAATGTTGCCCTGAACAAAATAAGTAAACAATATAATCACAGGTTGTTAGACTTCAGTCATTAGATGGAAAATTCCCAATCTGAACCTGTGAATATTTTCATAACACATGCAGTCCACTGACTGTCAACCTAATAAAGTTCAGAAATACTATGCCTATTGCAGTAGATGTATATATGAGGATATGTTTTACCATTATTCAAATTTGTTTCTGAAACACATTAGCTAGGGAAATGTTGGGTATCCTTTACTGTTCAGCAGATTGCTCATTTCAGATATTTATCCAAGCCACATTAGATACACTGAATCATTTTGAAAAAGTCTATAGAACTGAAAATATTTTTTAAAATACAGAATATTCTTGTATATAATATTAGAAAAATCAGACTTACCATTTTGCTTTTGAAACTTGAAGAAAAATGAAATAAATCAATGAGGAATGTTCAAACCCGATCCTTATCTCCAAATAGTGCATTCCAGAACTACCGGACTTAAATCTAATATCATTTTGCCGGCATTTTGGCTGGGAATCATAGGAGGTTCTCTACATCCGAAGGTTTGATTAGGAGACCACCATATTTAGGAGTAATAATCTACAATCAAATCAGAAGTCCTGTATTTTGTAATCAATAGTTTCTGCAACTTTTTATTCTCTTTGAAAACATGCTATTTCTTCTTAAAAGAAAATACGCTTCAGAGTATTTGAACTTTTTCATTGTAATAAACCAAATCCAAACTCGCATTCCGCTCTAAATGACTAATAATGACAAAACCAGTATACCCAACTGTACAGGAACAAGGTACATTTGACAGTGGGGAGGTGTGGGGGGATGTGAACAGGATTCTCTCAAAAAACCTCAGTCCTTGAAAATCTGAGACTGAGCAACTCTGTCACCATGAAGTATCCATATGGAAGACCAAGATGTGTCAAACTATCCAAAACGGTTTTGGATGGTGCAGAGAGAGAGAATAATAATTCAGTATCTTCAACACTTTCAACAGCAGGTAGTAGATATGCTACCTGCTTCTATTATGTGCCAGAATATAACATGTGAGAGGATATAAAGAGAATGCTTGTTTCTTCAAACTGTTGCTATGTGGATATATTGCTTGAGGAAGTTCTAAATCTGTAGGTGAATGATGCCTATCACAGGTTTATTGATATTAGGCAACATGGAGTTTGTTAACAGAAAAATGGTGAAAATGCATCATAGGCCAACAATATTGTAATAAATATATATCTAGCACTGTTTCAAATATGAACCTGTAGTGGGTGTCAATAAAATTGGTACTAGATAAAACACACACGCATGCGCACACACAGACACACATCCCTTGGGATATTCAAAGACACACTGTAGCTCTCTGAAAAACAATGGAAGCTTTTTCAGAGGTACTATTACAATTCTATCATAATTGTACTAATTCTTAAAGTAACAAGTGGCTAAAATAACATTATTATTTACTACAGTTTATGCTATATCTGTTAAGAATTATTTTTAATGTAAAAAATTATACTGCTTCCAATTCCTCTCTTCTACTTTATATATGCAACATACAATTTCCTGTCTGGTGAAATCAGCAGTTTAATAAAACACTTTAACAACCAATCAAAAAGCGAGAGGTTACCAAAACCAAAATGTATATTCTAAGCAAAATTGTAATCACAATTTTATTTCAACCAGCACATTCCTAGATTCATACATAATGTAATATATTTGATAACTTAGAGTTTATCAATGAACACTGTAAAAAGCTAAACATAAATATTTCTCCATTCAGTACTGTAATACAGAAGTTTGGAAAATCCTAACCAGGATTTGGTTAGTTGGACAAACATATCACTCCTGAGAAATTAAATTATAACACACCTAATCTGTATTCTGTACTGAATATCTTTCAATATGTTAATTTTGGAAAAAATGAAATCATCATAAACATCAGAACTGAAAAAGAAAGTAAGTTAGATTTCAGTTCAACTATATTTTTTATTAATATGGTACAATGGATTTTCCTTATGGATTTCAACTACTTCAAAAGATTGATCACAAAAAACCCTCAGATTTACTAGTTTCAGTAGGTTAGATTTGTATACATTGTCCACAACTTGGTAGCCACAGATTCCAGTACAAGTTTACCCTCATCAGACTTTTAGTTCCTTGAGGATTCACAAGCACAATAAATGGTTGACTACTTTCACATCTTTCAAAGAAGCATTTAAATCTATATCAGGACACAAATATCCAAATGCAAAATAATCTTTGCCCCATATGTGTTAAGTATGGTATACATTTAACATCATGTACCTCTCTCTTTCTTCCCTGAATAACTCACTTCAGGTGTTATTAATAAAATCACTATGTATTTTAAATAAGGATGCTATTCAATAACCTTTGAAGCTCACACATCAGCCTAATTTAGAGCAGCTTTAGCTCATCTGGTCTTTAAATTACTCTTTTCATGTGGTTGGCCCATAAGCCATACATACGGCCTCTCAGTCAGCCACTGTACGTCAACAGCATAAGGATGATTTGCATGATATGTATTGAGCCATTTAAGCTTCAACAATCTTCAAGAACCATGTACAAAAAAAAGCACTGCCAAGTAATGGAAAGATGTTAATAAACCAGGACAACTATTTTAAAGTCAGTCTTCTTATTATAACAGCACCATCGCTAAAGATAAAAGTTGTATATATAGTTGGTTACTTTTTTTTAAAGGAAAAATAAGAAAGAGGATATTGAGCCAAAGACAGGCAATTCTATTTTTAAAAACATAGACAGCCCTTCTCCAGGTTGAGGCAAATATAGTACATTTTACAAAAATAAAAACAATCAAAAATGCATTTCAACTATAGAATCAGAATTCTGTAAACTTGTTTTGCATCTATAGGTTTCCACTACCATGCTGCGCTATCAGTGCAATTATTTCATAGCTCATAAATGGGTTCTGATGACATTAGTTTTCCTACTTTTATTATACTTAAATTAAGACAAAATTAAAACTAATTGCTTTGATTGCCTAATTCTTTTTTCCCATGGAAAATGTGCCTTATTTTAATCAAATGTGATCAATAAAAGCTGTGGGACAAATCATTATTACACAATTGTCATTACAGTGGGCTCAATTAAAAGTATAGAAAAGAGATACTAGAATCTACAAAATCTTCATGAAAAACTAGATTTAAATAATAACCACAGTCAAGTTATCTTATTAGTAAATGATGTTTGTATTCTGTATATGTACATACGTTTGCTTGTACCCTTCTCACTTTGTAAACTAAAGTATGTCTAGAATTCCACCCATTCTCACTTTCCATTTCATCTGGGCTTTACATTACTTTATTTTACAGTACTGGAATGTAATACTTAAAAATTAGACCCATCCAAATTTCAACCAGAACTTTATGTATGAGTGATCAAGGTGTCTGGAACAATAAATGTACCAAATTTAAACTTTATTCTTTTTATATAATGTCACCCAACATTCTTGTCTATTGCTTCAGCGATGCCATGGATTCCACATTGTCTAAATATGGCTGGAATTAGCTGAATATGGGCACTTCTGGTCATACTTTTCCTATGTGAACCTCAGCTAAGGGACCTTTCTCTCAGATTTTTATAGTTTCCTAATCTAAAACTTCTTTTTAATGTATTTTAATAAACCAGATTTACAGGTCCATAATTAACCTGCAGATTCCAGAGTTTCTACCTAGAAATATTCAAGAACACTGAATATCGTTGTTGCCTTTTAATAATGAATGTGCTCCTAGAATAAGTATCTTCAAGTAAAGGTCACACATGAGGTGTCATCCTCATCTGAAAAGTTCAAATCTAATTTATTTTTTTATTCTTCTGGTATCTCACAAGGCTGCACACTACCTTCACTAAAACAACCCATTATAACTTGAAGGAGACTTTACATTTTCATGCCATGCTTATCTATTTTGATGTTCCAATCCAACTCAGCCAGTGATATAGCAGTATGCTTACTGAATACAGTCAGTATTCCTGGGAAAAACAGTTTTTCCTAGCGTTCTTGAGCTCAATTCCCCAGAATTTTTTGTTTTTAAAAAAGTTTAACAGTTAATTTCATGAAGACAGCAAAGTAGTCGACGAAGAAGTCCCATGCAATCACAGCAATGCATATCACTTCTGATACCACATTGTAAGAAATATTACATAATCCAATCAAATACTTAAATTTAAGATTTACTTACAGCACTTTAATTTCTCTACAGGGAATTCAACAAATATTGCAATATAAAGCCTAACAGTTGGAAGTAACAAAAGTTTGTAATGTTGAGAAAAACTGAAGCATTATAAAGCATTAGTCCACACAATTTGAGTGAATAATGGTATAGTACAAATATTGTGCTTCAGCAAAGGAACGTTACCTTGTTGTGGTGCTGGAGCTTGAGCACCTCAGTGACGCCATGAGCTAAACCATGAAGGGCCACCGCATACGGAAAGGTCATGACAGAGAGGTCAGACTAAATGCAATCCCTGGGGATGGTAATGGCAACCCACCCCAGTATTCTTGCCACGAAAACTAAATGGATCAGTACAACCAGAGATATGTTGGTATACCATCGGAAGATGAGACTCCCAGGTCGGAAGATGGTCCAAATGCTACTGGGGAGGAACAGAGGATGAGTTCAACTAGCCCCAGATGTGATGATGCAGCTAGCTCAAAGCCGAAATGGCGGCTAGCGGTCAATGATGCTGGTGGTGAACAGCGAATCTGATGTTCAATGGTGGATCAACACACCATTGGAACCTGGAATGTAAGATCTATGAGCCAGGGCAAACTGGATGTGGTTATTGGTGAGATGTCAAGAATAAAGATAGGCATTTTGGGCGTCAGTGAACTGAAATGGACTGGAATGGGCCACTTCACATCAAATGACCACCAGATCTACTACTGTGGACAAGAGTACCACAGAAGAAATGGAGTAGCCTTCATAATTAATAGTGAAGTGGCTAAACCAGAGCTTGGATACAATCCAAAAAACCATAGAATGATCTCAATTCGAATTCAGGGCAAGCCATCTAACATCACAGTGATCCAAATATACGCCCCAACCACAAATGCTGAAGAAGCTGAAGTAGATTAGTTCTATGAGGACCTGCAGCACCTACTGGACAATAGGCCTAAAAGAGACATTGTTTTCATCACAGGAGACTGGAATGCTAAGGGGGGCAGTCAGATGACACCTGGAATTATAGGTAAGCATGGCCTGGGAGAACAAAACAAAGCAGGACATAGGCTAATAGAATTTTGCCAAGACAACTCACTCTGCATAACAAACACTCTCTTCCAACAACCTAAGAGACGGCTTTATACATGGACTTCACCAGAGGGACAACACCAAAATCAGATTGACTACATCCTTTGCAGCCAAAGGTGCGGACATCTATACAGTCGGTAAAAACAAGACCTGGAGCTGACTGTAGTTCAGATCACAAACTTCTTCTTGCACAATTTAGGATCAGACTAAAGAGATTAGGGAAGACCCACAGATCAGCTAGATATGAGCTCACTAATATTCCTAAGGAATATGCAGTGGAGGTGAAGAATAGATTTAAGGGACTGGGCTTAGTAGATAGGGTCCCGGAAGAACTACGGACAGAAGTTCGCAACATTGTTCAGGAGGTGACAACAAAATACATCCCAAAGAAAGAGAAAACCAAGAAGGCAAAATGGCTGTCTGCTGAGACACTAGAAGTAGCCCAAGAAAGAAGGAAAGCAAAAGGCAACAGCGATAGGGAAAGATATGCCCAATTAAATGCAAAATTCCAGAGGTTAGCCAGAAGAGACAAGCAATGCACGGAAGTGGAAGTGGAAGAAGACAATAGAATAGGAAGGACAAGAGACCTCTTCCAGAAAATGTGAAACATCGGAGGTAAATTCCAGGCAAAAATGGGTATGATCAAAAACAAAGATGGCAGGGACCTAACAGAAGAAGAAGAGATCAAGAAAAGGTGGTGAGAATATACGGAAGACCTGTATAGGAAGGACAACAATATCGGGGACAGCTTTGACGGTGTGGTCAGTGAGCTAGAGCCAGGCAACCTGAAGAGTGAGGTTGAATGGGCCTTAAGAAGCATTGTTAATAACAAGGCAGCAGGAGATGATGGCATCCCAGCTGAACTGTTCAAAATCTTGCAAGATGATGCTGTCAAGGTAATGCATGCTATATGCCAGCAAATTTGGAAAACACAAGAATGGCCATCAGATTGGAAAAAAAGAACTTATATCCCCATACCAAAAAAGGGAAACACTAAAGGATGTTCAAACTATTGAACAGTTGCACTTATTTCACATGCCAGTAAGGTAATGCTCAAGATCCTGCAAAGTAGACTTCAGCAATTCATGGCGCGAGAATTGCTAGATGTACAAGCTGGGTTTAAAAAAGGCAGAGGAACTAGGGACCAAATTGCCAATATCTGCTGGATAATGGAAAAAGCCAGGGAGTTTCAGAAAAACATCTATTTCTGTTTTATTGACTATTCTAAAGCCTTTGACTGTGTGGACCAGAACAAATTTTGGCAAGTTCTTAGTGGTATGGGGATACCAAGTCATCTTGTCTGCCTCCTGAAGAATCTGTATAACGACCAAGTAGCAACAGTAAGAACAGACCACGGAACAACGGACTGGTTTAAGATTGGGAAAGGAGTACGGCAGGGCTGTATACTCTCACCCTACCTATTCAACTTGTATGCACAACACATCATGTGATGTGCTGGGCTGGATGAATCCAAGGCTAGGGTTAAAATTGCTGGAAGAAGCATTAACAATCTCAGATATGCAGATGATACCACTTTGATGGCTGAAAGCGAAGAGGAACTGAGGAGCCGTATGATGAAGGTGAAAGAAGAAAGTGCAAAAGCTGGCTTGCAGCTAAACCTCAAAAAAACCAAGGTTATGGCAACCAGCTTGATTGAGAACTGGCAAATAGAGGGAGAAAACGCAGAGGCAGTGAAAGACTTTATATTTCTAAGTGCAAAGATTACTGCAGATGCTGACTGCAGTCAGGAAATCAGAAGACGTTTAATCCTTGGGACAAGAGCAATGACAAATCTCAATAAAATAGTTAAGAGCAGAGACATCACACTGACAACAAAGGTCCGCATAGTTAAAGCAATGGTGTTCCCCGTAGTAATATATGGCTGTGAGAGCTGGACCATAAGGAAGGCTGAGAGAAGGAAGATAGATGCTTTGGAACTGTGGTGTTGGAGGAAAATTCTGAGAGTGCCTTGGACTGCAAGAAGGTCAAACCAGTCCATACTCCAGGAAATAAAGCCAGACTGCTCACTTGAGGGAATGATATTAAAGGCAAAATTGAAATACTTTGGCCACATAATGAGAAGACAGGACACCCTGGAGAAGATGCTGATGCTAGGGAAATTGGAAGGCAAAAGGAAGAGGGGCCGACCAAGGGCAAGATGGATAGATGATATTCTAGAGGTGACGGACTCGTCCCTGGGGGAGCTGGGGTTATTGATGACCGACAGGAAGCTCTGGCGTGGGCTGGTCCATGAAGTCACAAAGTGTCATGAGTAAGGATGGCGAGCAGGGGGCTCCCATCCAGACTGTCAAGCGCATGCGTAGCACTGATGAATTGTTCAGCCATTCAAAGAGACACAGATCAGGACCGCCTTAACCCTTGGGGGTTATATGTCTGGGTTTTCCCACACTTCTTCAGTTTGTTAGGATTCCTGTTAAGTACTAGCAATAAATATTAGAGACCAGTTCCTTGTCTCAGTGTGTTTCCTGGTTGTTAGGACACAAAGAGTCGGAAGCGACTGAATGAATAAACAACAACAAAACAAATATTGTGGCATGTAAAGATCACACACACCAGAATTTCACTTCAGCTAAGGTTGCTCTGCCAGAATGCTGAAATATTCCTAGAATGAATCGAAGTCCTAGATTTCATCATCATATATATTTTTGACAAATTTTACCAGGGATTGTGATACCCTGAGATGACAGGTGCTGCAAGATGCTACCTTTCAGAAACTGTTTACTGAATACATTCTTCCTACTCTTCATAAAGGAGGAAAAAGTGATAATCTTAATGAGTCATGCTGTGATGACACCTGTTTAGAAGCCACTTATCCATATAAATAGGGAGCACTCCTATTTATTCCTAAAATTAGAGAGTATCTTTACCGGGATTTTGAAGTCTAAACTTGTTTTTGATGTACTGCCAAACCTATATAATATTTATGTAGAATGGTGCCAGTGCTGCACAGATTCCATATGTTCTTAATTTCCAATGCCAGAGAAGACACTTTGCCTGACTTTACTGACCTGGTCATGCTGAATGATTATCTTTCAGGACGGAAGTTGGCAAAAATGACTATTACATTTTTTTTTGTTAGTTGGTTTGCTTCTATATGATATACTGTAGAAACATAGGAAAAAAATTAAACATGTAAATACTCTAAATAATATATTGTCCTGTTAAAATCCTTTATTTAAAGAAATACATCAGTATCAATTCAATTATCAATTTTATAGTCATTTCACTAAAATTAATAATTGAAGATATGTGGGTCTTCTTTTAATTTACAATATAATTAAGGAACATATAATTATCCATAACAGCTCCTATATAGAGAACCATTAACACAAAAATGTGCAGCTTATATAATATAATCTGTACTTGTCCTGTAATTTGAACAAATATGTTTTAAAAGATTTTAAGCCTGCAACTGTCTTGTGACTAAAGAAGAAGAACAGCAGAAGACACGAGCCAAACAAATAGCTATCAGTTTCCTTGAGCCTAATCTGATTAAAGAATCTCTTTCATGCTCTCAATCCCTATCAAAATTTTTAAAAAAATCACCTAAATAGGTTGCCACATCAGGGAAGGAAAGGATAAAAATAGCTTTTGGCAAAAAATAATTTTAAACATGTAATATTAGACTGTAACATTTTTTTTTATGTTAAAAGTTTATGATGTGATCCTCAAAAAGCTAGCTCTCCATCTCCATATTATTTCTTAACTGAGGAAAGATAGAGAAGTATAACAAAAATGTATTGCTATCTTTAATACTTTGGTCCTAATAAAAAACAAAGGATATGCATGCACACTCACTTATTTAACTCAACTTAATAAATAAACACAAAAATGCATTGTTTCAGAATGGACAACTGACAGACTACTTCATAATATAAAATGAAACTAGAAACTGGACAAATACACACTCATTTTATCATGCTTGAATATATGGTGAAAGGAAGTAGAGAATCACTGGCTCTTCTGGAAAGTTAATGTTGTATAAAAGTTGCTATTGACTTCATGGCATTTACTCAAAAATTGAATTGTCTCACTGTATTAAAGTTGTGTCCTGGGCCAAATGTTGCTTAACATCTTTATAAATGATTTGGATGAAGGAGAAGTAATGTCATCAAACTGAATAGTATTGTTAGCACTTCACAAGATTCAAGTTATCTTAATAGGATAGAGAATTGAACCTAATCTAACTAAAATAAGTTACTACAGAGGCAGAATGTTTTTACAATTAGACATATAAATTAAATACACAAAACAGAATGGATGATATGGGGTTTGATAATAGCATATAAAGAAGAGGCTAGAGCCAGTTTGGGGTAGTGGTTAAGACACAAAGCTAGAAACCGGGAGACCATGAATTCTAGTCCCACCTTAGGCACAAAGCCAGCTGGGTGACCTTGGGCCAGTCACTCTCCCTCAGTCCTAGGAAGCAGGCAAGGGCAAACCACTTCTGAAAAACCTTGCCAAGACAGCTGCAGGGACTAGTCCAGGCAGTCACCAGGTGTCAAGACTGACTCAAAGGCACCAATGTATGTATGTATGTGTAGGACCTAGGTGCTTCAGTAAACTACTATATAAAAATGTATCAGCAGGATGATGTAATGACTAAATAACTTAGTAACATTCTAGACGGCACCAGCAGTACTGTGTCCTTGTCACAAGAGTTAATCTACTCTATAGTTATCAGACTCTACATGGATGGTGTTTTAGGTACCACATCAAAGGAGGAGGTTTACAAGCTGAAACTTGACCAGGGCAGAACAACAGAATGAGGTACCAGACTAGTAGATATTGCTCAGATGTCCCTTCCTAGACATGGTTCTCCACCTGGCAAGCTCAGTTAATGATTCATACTTCATTTTCATTACATAAATATAATACACAATTTATTCTTATTTTACATTTTATCTCATATTTTACTCTTTCTTCTCTAGATAGTCTGCAATGCAAAATTGATCCAGAACTAGCCAGCAATGCACTATCTATAAATACATGAAAGCAAGCCCAGAGAAGATCCAGCTTCTCTAACAGCAATCATCTGTTTTTCTGCCTATATCAGTCCCAGTTGCAGCTGTCTAATCATCAGCGTGCCCTCTCTTATATAACTCCTGGACCATGTTGAAGGCGGATATCAACCATGTGAATTTTACTCATACATCAGGACTGTATTTTGGTTTCTGTAAATTATTATATTATATTAATATATACTGTGTAATATTTCAATAAGTATATATTATTAGCTTTGCTAGTCCTTTAGTTATTCAATTCTATTTATTTTCAGAAAAATAAATCAATAAGGAAGACCTGAAGTAGGAATGGTTTATTTATGTCCCGGGTAGGCATTAACCTGGGGTTTTTCAAATGCTTTGGACTGTAACTCATAAACCCATCCCATCATGACAAAATCTAGGGATTGAAGTCCAAATGCACCAGGTTATCCATGTCTATTTTATATGAACAATAAATATTTCAGTAAAGAATAATTTTCAAAACCAGGGAGCTCTGCACAGATTGGCAATGAGGATCACAGTTAACGCTGAAACTTGTTTGTAATTTATAGTTAGATTTTAAATGTCATGCATTAGCATGATCTGTAGCAAATATATAACAAAACTCTTGAATTATTTTGCAAATGGTCTAAATCTCTAAATCTCATAAATTGAATATTTTTTTACTCTCTGTGGGCCTATATGAATTGCATTCTTCTTTCACACTTATTTAAAATATCCTCTTTTAAAAAAAAAAAATCAAAAGCTCTAAAAATAACCAAATAATTTAAATCTTGCAGTACTGCATATTTGGGCCATGATGGGTTTTAGGCAATTATTTGAAAAATATAACAATATCTGTTATTCTATCATGCTGCATCAGTTACAAAGAAATTGTTGGGATTAAAAAAAAAAAAGTTATCATAAACTGTATAAATTGACTTTCAACATGAAGTAAACAGGAGATAGACAGACAGACAGGCAGACATAAAAAATGGTTCCTGGTATCCTTCATGAGATCAGTAGCCTTAGATAATTCTAGGGCATAAACCTGAGCACTAATGATAACTGACTTACTGCAAAGCAATTTCTTCTGACAGAAGTGTGTGGCCTTCCTGCCCTTCCTCAAGGCTGAATTCCATTCTCTTGGAAAACCTAGCGAGCCTTGATCTTTCACCTCCCTGGGCCAAATGGGTGAACACAGCCTGAAGCTTGAACTCTTACAAGTGGATAGCTCAGTGGTGACATTTAAATGCACAACTATGTCCAAATCTATTGTATAAAATGTGGATTTCTGCAAAATGGTGGAGCTATAAAACAGTAAGGAAAACAACATAACATCTGTTTAAAACACCATTTTTAAATTTTCATTTTATTTATGCAATTTGTGTACTATTTCAATCCTAATGGAGTCCATAATTGGAACAGTATGTAGTGAATGCAATACAATGACATAACTCTGTAAATAAAATACCATAACATGCAAAATGTATGATTTTACAATATTCAGCAATGGAACTCATTGTCAGTGGATCAAATGAATAGGTAGAACTGCAAAAGGAGGAAGCTAAATACAAAAGTTATTTTTCATCAATGTAGGTTTCCCATCAGCATTTAATTCTTTTTTTAGTGAGTCAAGTGCAACTGGCCATGTCACTTATTTCTGTGGTCAGCATCTACACCAGAATGCCAAATAGTTCAAATGGTTAAATTAGCATATATACAATAAAGCTCTAAGAACACATCCTATCCACAGATCTGAAACATCATAACAATTTGATAATAAATGACTGATAGCTAGAACAAGTGGCTTGGTATACACATCCTAAATACATAATCCTAAAGATAACTCCAGTTTAGCACTGAACAGAAACCTGAACAGAAAATAAATATTTTAAAAATTACGGAACAGCACAATTTAAATTAGCATAACTTCCGCAATATGTGGGATGTTGAAGAAAATGAAATGCTATTATTTGTTAATAATTAATGTTAAATTCATTTTCTTTAGCTTCAGTAGGTAGCTTTATCTAGGGCTTTAAATATAAGTCCACACATTTTGACTGGGCTCAGAGATGGACCACAATCCAGTTGAAATAGTTTAACTGGACTGAGGCCCATTTGTGAGCTCAGTTAAAATGTAATATAAGTGAAGCGAAGATCACTGTTTTCATAACTAGTAATTTATCACCTCTTCTACCTCAACCAGTAAATCCTTCTCTACTAGATCTAACACAGTAAGCCAAGACTATGAAGATTTAAGTAGATAATGTAGTAAGTCTCAACTGAAAGGTATCATATAAAATAGGACTATTTAATTATCTGGACTGTGCTGCATAAAATTTATAGCATTCAAGTTGAGGTATATAGGAACAAGCTTAACCTCAGTCTTACATTTGAAACGGATGTATAAAGCATTCAAGTATTCGTTGAAGTATTGAGGAAGTCATGTTCTTTGGAAGACCTAGTGCAGCTTCTTGAAGGCTTCCCAAATTGCCTTTACATTGGCAAGCATGACCAGAAAACACTTCCACTGGAATTGCAGCAAAATCAACCAATTGTGCATACACATGCATGTAGATACAATCTCGGAAACCTCTCTAAACCACTATGCTGAGTCTTTTGTTCAGGCCAAGGATACTTGCAAAGCATCCTTCTGAATGTTTTACCCGGCTCGAGCAGCACATCAGCTATTTGCAAGCATCATACTAAACTAAGTGCAAAAGGGGTGTTTATTCAGTCAGTTGTAGGGTTAGATAGGATTACTTTTAACTTTAAAAGCCCCAGGACTGTTCTGTATTGAACTAACCTGTCATGAGTAAGGATGGCGAGCAGGGGGCTCTCACCCAGACTGTCAAGCGCATGCGTAGCACTGAGGAACTGTTCAGCCATTCAAAGAGACACAGATCGGGACCGCCTTAACCTTTGGGGTTTATATGGCTGGGTTTTCCCACGCTTTCTCAGTTTGTTAGGATTCTTGTTAAGTACTACTAATAAATATTAGAGACCAAGTCCTCGCCTCAGTGTGTTTCCTGGTAATCAGGACATAACCTCCTCTTATCATTTGTTTGTCTGTCTGTCAAATTTTATTACCGCCCATCTCCCCCCCCAAGGAGGGACTCTGGGCAGTTTACAGAAACAAAATTTAAAATTTAGTATCAATATAAATTCAATACTAAATAGACAATAAAAATATAAAATATAATAAAATCCAGATGGCTAAAAGTTGTCTTTCAGTCCGTAAGGATAAAAGATTGTCCTAGGGTGCTAGCAATCCCCATGAATAGCTGTTCCCTATCCTGCTCCCATGCCATGTAGGGCTTTAAAGGTAATAACCAACACCTTGATTTGGATCTAGAAGCAAACTGGCACCCAATGCAGCTAGCATAGCAAAGGTCTTATAAGTGCCAGCCTTGGGGCACTTAAAATTGCTCACGCGGCTGGATTCTGGACCAGTTGTAGCTTCGGGATATTCTTCAAGGGTAGCCCCATGTAGAGCGCATTACACTAGTCTATATGGGAGATGACCAGGGCATGAGTGACCATTCGAAGGGCCTCTCAATCCAGGAAAGGGTGTAGCTGGTGCAAAACACAAAGTTGAGCAAAGGCCCTCCTGGCCAAGATTGCCACCTGCTCTTGGAGTACGAGTCGTGAGTCCAGGAGGACCCCCAGGTTACGCACCAGGTCTGTCTGGGGCAGTGCAACCCCATACAGAACCAAAGATGACAATATCCTGGATATGGAAGAGCCATTAATCCACAGCTACTCCATTTTACCAGGGTTCAGTCAAAGCCTGTTGTTCCCCATCCAGGCCCCCACAGCCCCCAGGCACCTGGAGAGAGTGGTAACGGCATCACTTACTTCACCCAGGATGGCAATGTATAATTGAGTATCATCAGCATGCTGATGATACCTCATCCCGTGGTGAGGGATGATCTTGCCCAGTGGTTTCACATAGATGTTAAGAAGGAGTGGAGAGAGTATCGAGCCCTGAGGCACCCTGCAGTGAGGGGCTGTGGGCTGGATCTTTCACTCCCTATCAACAACAATTGGGACTGGCCCTGGAGAAAGGAGGTGAACCAGCGCAGAACTATGCCACCCACCCCCAACTCCCTGAGCTGACCCAAAAGGATACCATGGTCGACAGTATCAAAAGCCTCTGAGAGGTCAAGAAGAGCCAGGTTGGATGCACTGCCCCCATCCCGCTCCCACCAAAGATCGTAAGTGCGATCAATGCTGCTTCCGCCCCATAACCGGGCCTGAAACCTGACTGAAAGGGGTCTAGATAAACTGCTTCATTCAGAATCCTCTGGAGCTGCAATGTTATGTTACACAAACACTTAAGAAACCTAAAATATAGTTGCTTATGTTAAAAATGAAAATAATGTATCTGAAAATATTATTTCATGTTTATTGGAGACCTCAAAGAATGTTTAAAAAGATTGGATACTAGTTTTTTTGGCTGTCGTTGTAATGTTGAACTATATTCCTTAGAACATGTAAGTTCACAAATCATGCAGAGCTTTGGCTTTATCAAGCCTGGGACACAGAAAAGAAGGTAATTTTATCTACATGGAAAGGAACTTACACTCCTGGTTTTACAGAATGGATTCAGGGTATTAGTGTATTATTTCTGAAAAGTCTTTGGGTTCCAAAAATGAGAAGATGATAAGCTGAAGGACTGATTTTTTTATCAGTACCAATGGGTATTAAATGGATATTGGTTCTTTTTTCTGTTAATTCTATTAATTCTGCCTTTTTCTTTTTTTGTCACAATTTGGTTTATTTTAATCATCATACTGTATCTAGGTTTGTTTTTTTCTTCATCATTACCACTGTTGGGTTTTCCCCTTGTTGGTGTTGTAGTTTTCCATATCTCACTATTTAAAAAAAAAATCATGTTATAAAAAGAGCAGGCCAGCAAGAGGGTCTAGGTATTTTATCTTGCTGGTCATGAAACAGAAACAGAATAGGGCAAGTAAGCCTTTCCTCATCCTGTCTGAAATAGCTCCAACCATGATTGGGTCACCACAGTTTTTCTTCTCCCCAAAATAAAATATCAGGAGGAACTGACAGCCTTGACGGCTAAAAGGATGGTTGTTCCCATTTACTCTGATTACTGTTCATCTGCCACTAGATCACTGAGGTGTTACAGGTGTCCAGATTAGAAGCAGACCTGGACAACTTGATCTTGCAAACAGCCATCTGGTTGCTATGGGTGATTATCAGCATTTGGCAATGGATTTTCCTGATAACAAGTTCTAGATGCAATGTTATGCCAGGCATTAGATGTAGCAGATTTATCAACAGGACTGAGAAGAAAAGCTAATGTGTTTGTATGTCTACATGTGTGAGAGAGCACACACAAATATATGAATGCAAAATATGAGAAAAGTCAGAATTCAGAACAAACCCATTCTCAAAAATCATCCCGGGATGACCTGAACTGATCACAGTACTCAGTGACATACTTAGTTCAGAAGCCTCTCCAAAAAAGACAATCTCTGTTTGAGAGTGGCTCAGCAGAGAACATACTTATAAATTAGGATATGAGTTCACACCTGGTTAGCATTGACAGTAGGTATGCAAGAGAAAGAGCTGAGGTAGCCATTGAATGGAAAAACACAGTACAGGTAGTCTTCACTTACCGACTGGCCTCTTAAAGGCCGTTCAAAGTTACAATGGTACCCCAAAAGTAGATTTCCGACTGGGGCTGAAATTACGACCATCACAAGGCCTCCACGATCACATGACCACGATTCAGCCATCCTGGAAGCGGCGGGCATTTTGGGTCACATATCCGTCCTTTGGAACCAGGAAGTCCTCCAGGCGTATGACGCTGGATATCTGAGGCCACAGGCCGGGCACATGGTCGCACTACTTCCTGTGATTTAGCAGCCGGCAGAGGGTAAGTACTTTTTCCATGCAGTACTGTATTTATGCTTGCCTTAAATTTTTTTTCCAGTTTTTGTTTAACGTATGTATGGTGGGATGCATGTCCCATCCTCTGCCTGTCTAATTTTTAATTATATTTAACAGTACTCAGTGCTGGTTTACTGTTTTTAAAACAGTTGTTTTATAAAAATCAGATTTATATACAGTACTGTACAGTAATAAAAGCTGCAGAGTTTACTACAGCAGGTAAAAAGTTACAGTATTGTACAGTACTGTACCTTTAAACCTGTTTGGTACTGTACTATAGAACAAAGATTCCAATGAAGACCTTACAGTAAAAGTTTTTAATAATCAACCAGTAATATTAGTTGAAAATAACAGTAATATTAACTGAAAATAATATTACTGTAGCCACAGAGGCATTTCCATAGTCATGTTCTGGTGGAAAATGTATGACTATCACACTCTGCCCCCCACAATACTGCAAAGTAACTCCTGGTTCACTTAACAACTGCACTGTTCACTTAACAATCGAAGGAAACCACAAGCCCTGATCTTGAATCACTTAATGACCACCGTGACTCACTTAACAACTGCGGTAAAAAAAGGTTGTAAAAACAAGTCTAGCTCACTTAACAACCATTACGACTTACAACCGAAAATCTGGGCTCAATTCTGGTCATTAAGTGAAGGATACCTGTACACTAAGCTATGACTTTCCATTAATCAATAGAATGTAAACATATTGCTGGTCTTTGAAGGCTTTGATATAAAATAATAATAGTAGTGATAATAATAATAATAATTGCCATATACATTTGACAAAATGAATAATAAAATGCCAGGGATCTTACAAGTTTGCTTACACTCCATAGACTGTAGCTGTGCAAATTTCAAAATACTTTGCCCATAATATTGCAGTAAACCTATTTTGAACTTTACATCTTAGCTTTTTTTAGTCCCTTCCATCTAAGGATCCATTATATGCATATGATACTGTTTAAGTTCCACTTGCTTTAATATATCTTCCACATTCTTCTGTCCTATTATTTCTATAGCACCAGAGTTACAGACAGAAGTTTTATGAGACTGTACTTAACAAAAGTAATTCCTGGTTAACAATTATCCAATGCTACATTATTATGGCAGAGACATTCTCGCACCATCCAGTCAGGTCATATTTATCTACCCAATTTCATATCTGGCATGCACAACATCATGTTCACATATGATATTCAAGTGACTGATGAAATAAAAGGACTCAACTCCAAGACATGTGCCAAAAATTTATAAAGCCAATATCCTTTATTTTATACACAGTCTCCTAAAGAATTCCCAGGACTGAATCCTCATGAAAAAGTAACATGTGCTACATGTCCAACCAACTTCCATGGATACTGAGAACATATTCACTATATGATAGGTCTCTGAATGTTTATTATATTCATCTCAGACTAACCTTCTGAGGTCAGAATGTTCTAACATGATTTTCTCATAATGCATAGACACAACTCTGTTCTGACATGAGCCATGAGAGGTTTGAGAGAGAGATTGAGACTGGCTCAAGGTCATACATAAGCTTCATATGAACGTGGATTTGAACCTGAGTTTCTCAAGACTTAATTCAAGCATAGGTAAGTAACTACCCATGAGCACTTCCATTCCTGTCTATTTATTTACATACTGTAGTTTATAGGCCACTCCAATCAAAGTGGGTGCTGAGCAGCATACTCCATCTTTGTAAATTCAGATAGTAACAGAACTAAACATAACAATATGAATAACAACCATAGGACCGAGCACGTCTCTCCCTTGGGAACTGGGAAAGTTCATCCAAAGCTCTGGAATAAGGGTTCATGAATATGCTGATGATACCCAGCTCTGCTGCACCTTACCATCCACTTCCAAGGAAGTAAACAGTACCTTTGCAGGTTGCCAAGGCTCAATAATGGGCTGGTAAAAAAACAAGGTGAAATTAAATCCAGGCAAGTTTGATGTACTTTTGCTAAACAATAAACTGGACTTGAGGATTGGGTTCAGCCTGTTCTGGATGGCATTGCACATTTCTTGGAAGAGCAGGTTTGAAATCTGAGAGTATTTCTTTTATCCACAGCTAACGCTGGCTCTGTCACATAATTATATCTACTGCATTTGCTGCTTCCCTTGAGCTGGTCAGATCTAGTGACTGTTATGCTTGATTACAACCTGTCTTTTCTGAACATGATCTGTGTGATACCGTCCTTGAAATGCCTCCTTTCAAGTGTCCTCCCACTGGATTTCTGGACAGGAGGGTAAATTAAGCAGGCACTTAACAGTTCATTCACCATGGGTGGACAGATTCTACAGAGCATCTAGTTACCAACCCATTTAAGGCGTTATGGGTGATAATCAGCACTCTGAATTGCATTCAGAAACAAACCAATAACCAATGCAGCCTCCATAATAGAGCTATAACATGGCACAAATAGGTCTTATCCATTATCAAACAAGCAATCACATTTTGCATCAGCTGAAGTTTCTGGGTTGTCTTCAAGGATAGATAGCCCTGTATACAGCAAATTGCAATAATTCAAACAAGAAATGACAAGGGTCTGAGTTATTGAATTCAGTAGTCCCTATTCCAGGAAAGGCTACAACTGGCACAGCGGCCAAAGCTGGGCAAAGTCCTTCCTGGCCAAAGCCTCCACCTGCTCTCCCAGGAGGAAATATGAATCCAGGAAGATTTCCCAGACTGTGATCTTGCTCTTGTTTCAGGTAGAACAAAACCCTGCCCAGAATCAAAGTGGATTATCCTGGAATCATTTAGCTTCTTTATTATCATTAAACCTATTCTGCTTCGCTTGGGTTCAGTGTGAATCTGTTCCTTGCCATCCAAACCATGACAACCTCTAAACATAGAGTCAGGACATCCACTGCATCTACCATTTGGTTCTGGGTGGGGATATAGAACTGGATATCCTCCACATATCAATATTTCATCCCATGAGGACAGATAACCTTTCCAGATACTTCATGGAGATGTTGAACAAAATGGGGGAGGGGGTCAATCTCTGGGGCACTCCATACAGAAGTATTCCGGGACTTATCTTTCTTCCTCAAGAACCACTGACTGGAACTATGCACTGTGAAAAGAGTACAACTACCCAAGAGGGTGTCCCCTACTCCAATACATTTGCTCTTGTCTTCTCCTTGTATTGCTTGGCATCTTCTTCTTAGTATGGCAAGGAGGCCCCAAGGACCAACAGTTAATAAATAGATACTGGAGAGCAATCCTAAGTGATGCTCTCATCACCTTCATGTCCCTGAAAGAACTGTCTCCAAATTAGTGGGAAATTCCCCAAGCACCACCTGAAAGTTCAAAGGGTACATCAGACACCCAGAGCAAACTGTCTTAATCAAACCGATTTCAGTGGCTCCAGTCTACCACCTAGTCACACGGAAGTGATCTGTCTACAACAAAAGAGGGAGAAAAATATTTCCCACACCAGATCATGTCTCATCTCCTCTGAGGAGAAAACCAGATCTAAAGTTGCCCTCTAGCATTGGTTAAGCCACTGATGACCTGGGATAAGCCTGTGGCCACCTTTGACCCTGTGAGAGGAGATTAAACTATCCAAAATCTAATAGCCTGGTTGAATCTATTACCAATGAGGTTGAGCAGCCCAGGCAAGGAAGCCACTGTGCAGCTGTGGGACTGTGAAACATTGCTCTTTGCTTACTAGGGTGATCTAGTAAGAAGACATCACCTCTCTTCCCTTGCTCTGGGATCCAGCAGCAAGGAGGAGCAGTCTGGTAGCTGTAGTTCAGTGCTCTAAGATGGATGAGCCAAGAGTGTGGCCCGTGGAAGAACTGAACAGAGTACAGGATAAACACTGCTGTGGTCCTGCCTGGTTAAGGTGATCAGGATGCTCCCATTGTCAGAGGGTCAGGGTTTCTTGCACCTTATATTGCTTCCAGACTATGTTATGTACTCCCTTGGGAGTGGGCCCCATTCTGTGTTTCAGAGATCTCCATACATGCATCTCTTTTGCCAGCTTTCCATGTTAATGGTTTCCGTATTTATTTGATTGTTAATTGCAACTGTGAAAACATTTATAAAATAAATAAATAAATAAATAAATAATTGCGACTGTATTGCTTACTTTGAAAAATTCAGTTTTATTTTAAATTTTAGTAGACACCTTGAGTGCTTGACTGAACAGGAAAGGTGGGACATCAATGAAATAAATAAGCTGTCAGATCCTGTTTTACCAATCCATCTGTGTTTGCAATGTTGCCTACCACTATATACATATTCTAGGCTGTGGCTAAAACTTCGAAGTGTCTACCTGATCAAAAAAAAGAAGAAAAAAAAGGGATAGGGACTTCACTTTGCCTGAAGACAAACTGCAGCAATTTTACCAGTTTGCTTTCAGGTAAGTGAATATTTTATGAGTGGGCATGCCCACTCTGGAACCTGTTTTGTGTAAGTGCACACAATATGCTGTCAAAATTCCAAATGCAACATCTGGCCCAATCAGTTTGTATTCTAGCCATTACATTCTTGACTTCTGGATTTGCAGTTACACCTGAGATGTAATTTTAATATCTCCTTTCTACTAACTCTAGAGGTAAGATTTTAAAAGGAGGACATCTTGTCCCTTAGAGGTCTTTCTGAAGTGATATGTTGCTGATCTTCTTTTTATTCACCTCTGAATATGAATCCATTCTAGAAATAAATTTAATAATGCACAGTTTATTACTTTAAAATTCAGTCCCTAGAGGAAAAGGGATTGAAAAAAATCCCTCAACCAAGGAGGAGGAGGAAGAGGAGGAGGAGGAGGAAAAAATCCTCACTCAGTTAAGGGTTATGTACACAATAATCTTTATTAATGTTATTAGATTTGAATAGATGAATCACTGAATCTAAAATCTTCCCATTTTTCCTATTCCATGGCAGTGGAAATACAGAAAGGGAAACAGAACCTAGTCCAAACAGACCCAAAAGTATTATGTGATCAAAGAGTAGCTATACACACACACACACACACACACACACACATAATTGTTCTCTTTCTGTGCATAAAAACCAAAAGCAGCCAGGTTGCCTATGAGAAAGAAAAATCCAAAATCCTTATTAAGGTAATACTTTCATTAGACCAATGGAAGGTTAATAAAATGGTGTCGAAGAACCCTGCATCAAACTAAATGGTTAAACAACAGGAAAAAATGGGAAGGATCTGCACTGTCTGAAATGAAATCTTTTAATGTGCTTATTTCCCATCATCCTCACTGGATCAGAGCAAAAAGTGGTTTGCTAAAAATAAACAAACAATGATGAGAAACTAAGAAGCAAAAGTACACATTAAATGGGTTAAATGTTACAGTGTAGTGTTGAGTGTATGATTTTAATAGCTCTTACAGTGTATTAAAAAAAAGAAGAAAAGAAATGTAACGTATTACATTTTATACCACCACCTCAGGTAACTGTTCTTATGGATAAAAGACTTTATTTCTAACAGACTCTACTCCTTAAAGACCTTCAGGGTAAATACTCAAAATATATTTACCTCTTAAAAATTGACAATTGTATTTTAAAAGACAAACGGTATGCTTATTACAGTTTTACAAGAGAAAGCCATTATTTTAACTGATGGAACTATATGCGGAAAAACCCTTATGGCTGTAAAAGGCACCAACTTACTAAGACAGCACTGAGGTGTGCAGTCAGAACATGGATTACTTTGTTGAAATATCTAACATGATACTAAGACCTGAGGCAAATTTTAGCTTCGTTCTGGCTTCCTTGTTCATGTGTATGGGTGTGTGTGTGTGTAAAAGAGAGAAAGAGAAATCAAAGAAGAAAGATTTCTTGGTTCTTCAAGTGTTTTCAGTAGAGATCAATAGTTCAATGCCCTATCAGTCTGTTGAGATAACATCACTAAATATATAGGGCAAACATATTCCTACTATGCAGAATTCAGATCTCCAGTATTTTCTGGAAAGCAAAATAAAATTAAGGTTAAATATACTCTAATTTTAAAAATCTGAGTACTAAATCATTTTAGCTTTGTATATATTTTTAAGATTTATCTTAAAAATACGTACAAAGCTAAAGTGATCTAGTACTCAGATTTTTAAAATTAGAGTGTATTTAACCTTAATTTTGTTTGTTCCCTTAGATGTCGATTTATATATCAATAAAATTTATTTCCAAAGTGCAAGGGTCTCATTTTGACCCTTCTTGAAGATCATTTAAAAGGAAGTTTCTACTTCCTCAGTAATTTTAATTTGTGGGTTTTAGTTTAGTAATGCTGTATAACCTGCTTAGATATATATACACAGAAGAATTCTTTATCAAAGACGTGGGACTATTCCTCCTCATCATTTCATAAATAGGGGAATTATTTTATATTATATTATATTTATATTTATATCTTGTATTTATATTTATATTTTATGTATTATTTATGGTTTTATTGTATTTTAAATCTTTTACCTTTATTGTAAACTTCACAGAGTCCCTCCTCTGGGGGCAGATGGGCGGTGACAAAATTTGATGAATGAATATAATTAATTAATTAATTAATTACACAAACTGAGGGATCTGTGTGTAATACTTACGATTGTTAGCACACAGAGAAACATCCCAATCATATCAAAGATGCATTCCAAGTTACTCAAGCTTCAGTAATGTATTAATTGACCTGTAGTCGATAGTGACCCAGTCATACATCTATTGTCCCAAAAAATAAATGGGTTAGAAAAATTGATACTATGGCACAAACTCAAAAACAAACTGAAATTACTACAGCAGAAAAGGCTCTTGCTCCTTTTTGGCTCACCAAATTTTTTTTGCCTGCCAGTGAGTTTCGTGTACCAATTGATTATGTCTACTTATTTTGGCTGTCTCATGTTTTTCCCACCAAATGGGTAGAGTTAGGCTTATTGATCGACAGTTGACAGTTACTTCTGTGAATTTATATATCCACACCATACTTACATCAAGGATATTGCACCCATCAGTTATGTCTGTGGTGGACAAAAACTTTTTAGATATGAGATTTTAACACTAGTGGTGAGGAAAAAAGAAACAAGAGCCGCAGAAAATTCTTCACTGTTATTGTAAACAACAGTCTTCAATGATTACTGATAGAAGAACCTCCTTCAGTTTGATTTAGAAATGGATGAGCAATTAGAAACATTACTGGTGAATGCTCTTTTTAAAAATCCTTTAACTGCTTTAAATGGACTCATAATGTTGCTATAAAATTTCATTCTGAACCCAATAATTACAAACAGCAAACTCACCATTACATCTAGTTAATCTAGGAACTGGCAAACTGGTGACCTGCAGAGTTTCAGATTACAACTATCATCAAGCCATCTGAGAATGGCCAGAAATTGTATAGGCCACACAATCTGTTTCATCCCCACAATCTCCCTACCCCCAAAGATCTGATCCTGAACTCAATATCCAAATTCCACCCATACGCATCTATTTTACATTGATGACAAAGTGTCTCTGTAGATCTGCTGCGGCAACACCCTTTGCAGTGCTTTAGAGAAACAGGTCAGGATTTGAGATTCATGGAGGCCAACAACAACAACAATAATAATTTATAATAATAATAATAATAATTGTTTAGACCTATTTACCCTATCACAGAAAATAAGAGAAATCTGTTCCTAATTACTCTGCTCCAGTGCAGCATCCAAGTTCAGCCAATTCTGATATGCATTTGTGGTTAAAAAAAAAATATCCCTAAGAAGAAAAGGTGAGAAGAAAGAGAAACAACAACACCCCAGAAACAGCTTAAAATAATACTGCTCAGCTTGTATTTATCTCAAAGACACTTTGAACAGGTATGTTTTCACTATCAATAAAAAATCCAGGGTTAATGGGACAAGAAGAGTGCAGAATAGCATTGTCTAGTCTAAATGCTACAGCTAAAAACATCTACCATCTACCTTTTGTGTGACCACTCCTCAGGCAATTGGAAGAGGCAGTCAGAGCTGGGTTTGGGCAGTCTTTGAGATATGCCATTCCCAGACTATTCCAGAGAATGTAATTCAAAACTGGGCCTCAACTATAGCAGCCAGCAATGAACATGTTAGAAATGATCAACATACCAATGATACCCAACTCAAATCTGTCTTCAGTTGTGGGCCATTCTATTACTTGCCGCCTCATGTGAAGTTTCAAGGCCACTGTAAGCCTAAATTTTCCCCTCCCCCTCTTCTTCTTTTCTTCTTCTTCTTCTTTTCTCTCTCTCTCTCTCTCTCTCTGTGTAGAGGTATGATACTAAGTTCCTTCAGTAATGGTGAGCACTGCTGATCCATGAGTCTCACGTCAGAAGTCTTAAAACAGTAAATCTTGATAGTCCCAATACCTCTGAAATAATCTCTTTTAAATCTAGCAAGGAGATTCAGAAACAGGGCAGGCAGTACGCCAACAGATTTCCTTTCTTGTCTCAAGAACCTGATAGTAATGTGATTACATATGAGGACAACCTTGGCCAATTTGTCTGATACTTAATAATACTGTCACACAAGCCAGTGACTGGGTGTCTCAGCTAAAGAGAATTTTAAAGTCAAACTATAAATTCAGCAATTTTGCACAATAATTCTGCATTGGGAAAATGAAGGGGGAAAAAACAAGTAGGGAACCTGAAAATTATTCAGGAAGACTTCAATATAAACTTAGCATTCACTTTGAATTAATATGTTTTGTGTTCAGTAAAAATGTTGGCAGATGGTAGCTTTTTGAGTTAAAATATGACAAAATTTCTTTACATTTTTCCCCGTGTAACCTCCCCTATACATTTCCTCTTAAAGGTTTGTTCTTCCATTTGTACAGCGTACATGTGATTTCTTCTAAAATAAAGTATAACTTCAAAAACTTTATGGTAATTAAAAGTTAGGAATAACCCATTCTAATTGGAGTTCAGTGCAAATCAGTGCAAAACTATGAATGGAAGCAAAACAGATTGACAGTGTAAACTTCATGAATATTACAAAGCAGAAGAAATTTCTCTGATGTGCTGGAGTTTTCCTTATGCAACATGACTTCTGAAGTTAAGAAAAAGTGGTGTAACCACAGAGGCAGATTGAGATATTTGTATCAAAGAGGTAAGAGGATTTCACCACACATGGATGTCTAACAAGGTACACAAATATTTTAAGAACACATTCACCACTTGGCAAGGCAATACAGATATCAAGCAGAGAAGTTTGGTTGATGTCCTCACCCTTATTGTTTCATCCCTTCCTGCTTTAGCTAATGGAGGGATAATCAGAAAAGGATCTCTTGATAATATTGGAAAGATTATACTAATGTCAAAAACTTTATATTTTGTGTGATTATTTAAACACGGTCCTCTTATTCCTAAATTACAGGTGTTGTGCAGAAGTGAAGTCTGCCTATAATACAGATCTAAGGATCCAGCTAGATTACTAGCTTATTTGGAGGGTGGGGAGGGGTGGGGAGAAGGGTATTACAAGTACAACACAATAAATCATAATGCCACAATTGCTTGCATCTATCCCAAATGCATTTAAATTATGTTGGATCATTCAGGGGAAGCTTCCTATGATTTTCTTCCTTATCATAATTCATACTGGATGGAGAATATTATTTAATGCTATTTCTTTATTAGGTCCAAGAACTGTGTCCACTTACTCATGTAAGCATCAATATTAAATTGAGTAATTTAGAAAGATCACTGCATACTGATGAGAGCCTTCTGTTACATGGCACACCATGTCTCTGAACATATATGACATTAAGAACCATTTGAAAAAGTGTATATACTGCTAGCTCATTAATATTTCTAGGTTTCTTATTCTAATAATCAAGCAACTACTGGAGCTACAACTCAGAGTTCCTGTATATTTACAGTCATTGTTGACATATGAAGATTATTTCAAAAATCTGCCCTAATAAGAAAATGAAAGCTTTGTGATTTTTACTTTTCAGACTGCAGAAGATTTGTTCCTTTAGTTTTAGATTTTTAAAGAATCTGGGGAATTGTTTTGTTTTTCGTTAACTGCATTACATATGCCATATATACACTCCCTCCCTCCCTCCCTCTATATATATACATATATAATATATATAAGTATTTACTCAGTCATAAAATGTAATGAAATCATGCATTACTATTCAGTATTTCTACATTTATTACTTTCAATTACTGTACTTTATCCTTTGAAAGTGTCTTGTATTTGTTTTATTTCTATTATTATTCATGGGATCAGCTTATTTTCAGATAATCAAGATTCATGGCTACATATTAAAAGAAACTACAATATCTATTTTTCAATATCACAATAACCTTTAGCACTCATTCTTCCGTTTACGAATATTCTGTGATGTATCCCATTTGTTGTTATTTATTCATTGAATCTCATCTAAAATTTTGCAATTTACTTTAGGAATTCTGTGCATTGGAATTTCTCTCTGAAAACTCAACATCTTGAAGGTGGACAGGAACAATGGTCTGGAGGTAGTGGGCACTATTTTCTAAAGGTTCTACTCCTTCCTGAGTGGGTAATTCCAATGGGTGGTAATGGGCAAAGAGTTACTCAGTTGGGAGGGGGTACTCCCCCCTACTTTTTAACATTTACAGAGATCCACTGGAATAAGGCATTCACTCATTTGGGGTGAGGTATCACCAGTATGTTGATGATATCCTAATACTTATGTAATGCAATTGAAGCCTTGAAGCAGTCCTGGAGGCTGTCAGAGCCTGTATGAAAGAAGCCGAAAGTGAATCATAAGAAGACTGAGTTGTTCTTTGTTCTAAGGGAATAACATGGGGGTACTTCCAGGCCCATAGCTACTGTAAGATAGGGAGAGTCTGTGGCTAGAAGGGTCTTTGCTTATCTAGGGATGATGCACAATTGTGGCCTTTGCTAGATAAAGAGGCCTTCAACCCTAGTTACCTCCTATGTCAATTGCTGCAATACACATCACATGGGACTATCAGCAATCATCTTCTTGCCTCTGAGCTGCGCATTGGCTACCAATAGTTTTCTGGATGCAATCCAAAGTGTTGGTGTTGACATATAAAGCCATTTATGGCTTGGTGCACAGATATCTGCAAGCCTGCTTCAAACAGAACTTACTCTTCCAGTTCACACAGCTGGGGATGCTGAACATTTCCCCACACAAGAGTTCAGAAGACTGGGCCAGGAGTTAATGCATCTCTGTGGTGGCTCCTACCCTCTGGGACAGTCTACATCTAGAGGTTCAAGTGGTACCTTCTTTCCTGATATTTAGGAAAGCAATGAAAACAAAAAACTTCAGGAGAGCTTTTGATGATTGGATCTTATTGCTGAGAAGTATCTATAGGTAGTCCTCAGTTAACAGTGGTAATTGGGACTGGAATTTCCATTGCTAAGTGATGTGGTCATAAAGCATGATGTCATGTGACTGCACTGCTTAGTGACAGCAGTTCCAGCACTTCCTGTTGCTGTTGTTAAGTGAATCCTGTGCCGACCATTACATGGTCGCTATTTGCAACCTCCTGCCAACTTCCCCATTGACTTGACACCCATGTTAATCTTCCTGAAAATTCAGACAATTTAATCTCTATGTTTCCAATATTATTCACTTACCTCCAACACCAGGAAATAATTGAATACACATTATCAACTGATATCATCCACAGCCTACATTCGTATGAAACTTGCTGCTTGCATTGCCAAGGGTTTTAGAAAAACAATGATGGCTTATGAAATATTGTGTAGAAGCACCATAGCATATGCTATGTAATATTTTCACCCCTGAACATTTGTAGATAGTCCTTCATACTGTGCTATGACATAATAATGAATAATTGTAAGTCAGCAGATTTTAAAATATGAAGAACAAACCTATTCTCTTTTGCTCAGCAAATAGCAAGGTTAGTACTAAGTTTGAGGGAAGATCTAAATTTGAAGAACAACAGATGGGATACTCAATGTGTATTTTAGTAAGGCATCTCTCTGCTTAAACCCCAGTCTATACTTTAAACCATTCTTCTTTTGAGATTCAAACAAGACTTTCTGACAATACCAAGAGAGGCTTGTTTTCCTGATTATTTAGGAATAGGCTCCATCTATTAGTTTGTTTGTTTATCAAATTTTATCACTGCCCATCTCCCTCCCTCATATGTTGAAGGGAAGATGATGGGAATCTAATTGTCTTCAAGCTAAAGATTTTCCTACTTGGCCAAAGATAAAAGAAAAGGGCAAAGCTAAACTGGCCCAACATGAAATTGGGAGTGTAACACCAATTTCAAATGATGATAGTATAATAAGAACACAACATACAGTATAGAAGCCAGGATACCAGAGCCAGGATACCAAGAAAAAAAAATGCTATTCAATTTCTTTAAATCCACACTTTACTTCCAACATAATCTGGTTGTTCTACTGAGGAGCCTGTTGCTAGATATTTCCCTCCGCTGTCCAAGATGTTTAGGTACATTTAGGTGCCTATGTTTCTCTGCCTGCTTCATGTCACTGACTGGTACTGTATGAGTGGCTGAGTAAATGCATCCCTGTTATTCAGTGGAGAAATACATTTATATATTGTGGGGAAAGACAGGATTACAGTTTGGGGTGTGGAGCCACACTGGATATAATTCCCTTTTCATTCATGTGCTATCATGTCCTTTAGCTGGGGTACCATTTATTAGGGCTGTACAGTGCTGCTTTAAACTGCTGCAAACAGGTGCTACATTTATGCATGTTCTAAAGCACCTTTCTGGAACTGAACTCAAACTGCTGTGTTTTTATTTATTGGTTTAGTTTTATTTATTGTTTAATTATTGAAGCTTGTATGCCAATCCAATTAAAGACTTTAGGAAGCTCACTATTACATACATTCAGAATCAACCATGAATAAAAACAGTTCACCACAAAGGCAGTTAAAGCACTGAACTAAAAAGCAGCATTTATTATTGCTAATTATCACCACCACCACCACTATCACATGTGATCAACCAAAGACTAGCTCAGGGAAGACCTACAGATTCCAGTAAGCAATTATAAAACAGATGCTTCCATGGAAATTAATAGGACCTTCAAGTCTTAATTGCAGATGGACTACCACAACCACATTATGAAGACAACGCCTACATAAAACGATGTTGTCTTGTCTAGTATCAATATCAAAAGAAAAAGCAGTGTCATCACTTCTTCATGATGAACTGGTTAAATGGAATTTTTTTTTTGGGTCTGAATATCTGAATGCTATATTGCACAGAACTACATGACAGATTGCAAGTTTGGTAACTTCAAATAAGTGTATAAGGTTCTAGAACTTTCTTTTAAAATTCAGGTTATTTAACAAATTGGGATTAAGTTATTTTAGGTCAATGTAACTGTACATTAAACTAATGAGGTGTATGCCCATGAGTTATGTCTGATTAGCTTAATACAACTAGCTCTGGACAGCTTGGGCTGCTGAACTTGAAGGAACGGAGATAACACTGCAATGCGTTGGAGGATGTGGCTGTGATGTAGAAAAATGCATAATATTTGTCATACATACTCCTACAAAACAGGATAGTTTCAAAGTCAAGCAAAGCAAAATCCTCATTTAATCACCTCCTTTTAAATACACACACAAACACACTAGTTTGGCAGCTTATATGACATTAGAAAAAGTAAAGAGTACTCAAGGAATAGGCACAGAAAAAACATTTTGCAATTTAAATGGTATAGACTCTTATTCTACATCACACATGGCAAAGTGTGACCTAGTCTAAAACTCTTTCAACTCTTAGAATTAGAAGCAACATGTGGGAAGCCTAGATCTCAAAATAATTTATCTCAAACTTGGACGGCCATGATGCATTGATTCTTTCTCATCACAGAGTTATGAGAGTTATTTGGAAGGCAAACAAAATAACCCAACCGATTGGGTTGTGTTTCATAAAAAGGAAGAGATATAAAAGGAATAAATTACAACTTTCAAGAACTTAGCATCTGAGTTGTCCTTCTCCTTCCCAATCTATTATTCTGTGTTGTGTCTTTCCATGCTGTAAATATAAAGATAGGAAGCAGCTCTGGGAGTCTTTTTTTATCTGAGGAGTATGTAACATGTACTGATAAATAAATTTCAAAAAATCAGTATATACACAGATGTCCACATAATTCATAAATAGTAAAAGGGCTTATTGTGAGCTAGACTCTTATTCTTCTCAGCCAGATTTATTGGGCAGTTAAAGATCTGACATAAGATACAAATAGAAATTGAAAACATTTAGTAATGGACGATGGAGACATAAAATGTAATATAAAGAGTCCATCAATTGAAACATATGGGTCTCCTTAAGTTAGGGAATCATGTTTTGCACATGCATAGGTAGGCTTGATTATTTAAAGGAAGAGTTAAAAATTGTTAACTCTTCAAGCTAAATTGAACTCACCAGGGGCAAAAGCCAAAACTCTGGAATGGATAGGATAGGATAGGATAGGATACTTCATTGGCCAAGTATAATTAGACATACAAGGAATTTGACTTCAGTGGAAGAGTTCTCAATATATTTACATAACATGAAAAATAAACAATAGTAAAGTAATAATGTTATTTACTAAAACTATACAATCAAGAAAGAAAAAAAAATGAAGGAAATAATACTACAGCTATTAACTAACACACACTCATATTTAAAGGGAGAATTAAGGGACAATATACTGCATCTGTTGTCTAACATATATTCACATTTAACAGAGCATTACCAGTCACATCTTAGCATTCATGTCTTACCATACATTGTCAATCATCATATCATACTACATTAATTAGGAGTTCAACAGAGCAATGGCACAAGAAAAAAAAACTGTTTCAATGTCTAGATGTTTTGATATACGGTACTCTGTAGCACCGTCCTAAAATGAGTCTATTTCCTTGGTCTCAAATCTTCCAAGCAGCAAACATGAAAAGGATAGAGAATTATCCACAGGACCAGCCAATGGAATTTTGCTGCTTGATAGGAAGGACAAAATAGTTTCTTTATCACACTCCATGTACAGCGGCTGATCACACTTAATAGCTGAATCTGATTTCAACTTTAGTACAGACACAGCTTTTTCCGCCACAACAAGGGCAATACGTTACTTTAGGTAGAACCAAGCAAGCTGCATTGCAGATACAGTTCTGTCCATCCAATATCTTGCTACTATTCCTATTCCCACCCCAATATCTGCTGTCTTAAACCACTGTCTAATTCTGCCTAACAGGAGAAATTATCTTCTCTATTCAAGCAACAGGCTCATAGGTCATTTAACTTAACCCTGTAGATCATTAACACTGAATAGTTTTGAGTCACATGGTATTGACATTTCACTGGGGCAAGATGTTTGAACGTAAAACTTAAATGCAGGTTTTCCTTGAGATACGAACACTTTAGATCTATTTTAACCTGGCTTTAGACACAATGTTATGTTCCAAACAGACTTGGTAGCTGGCATATATTGGGATCTGGATTGGTTAGAAGGAACTCCATCATACTCTGCTCATTTCTTTTTGCTTTCTGGGTTCTTTTGCTGGAAGTCTTTAAGTCTTTGTTGCTAGAAAATGAGCCAACCTATCTATTAAGATCACCTTTAGAGATCCATCTGTGTATCCCAACACCAAGAGAAATATACTTAGCTGGGTCATTGGAGACACCTTTTGGATGGATGGACCTAGATCTAGAATTTCCTTCCTATCTCCTCTTTACAGCCTTCTGCAGGATGGTAAAATCTGTTTCTAGAAAGGCATTTAATTTAATTATAATTGACCAGTACATACAGTGTGCCCTTGATAAAGGAGTAACTTCAACATGCATTTGGCCAACAATGAAATATGTTTTACTGACATATGGGAATCCTTCCTTTTTGTTCCCTCCATATATTGCCTGAACTTATCCTGCTTGTTATGTCACATATAAAAGTGATTCTGTAATGCCAAGCTAGATGTTGAAAAAACTGAACGAAATTCTATGGCTTAGAAATAACAAGTCCGTTATGAAGCACGATCATTCCTGAAGGCTCCAACTTCCGTGACAATGTGCACTCCAGATACATGGACCATTGGTACAGAACAGACTGGGCCCTAAGAACACAACCATCAGTCACCTCTGCTTGAAAGTTTCTGTTACCCAACCTTGCTGTGAATGTTCTTCAGTCAGGTATCTTAAGGCCGAAACTGGAAACATTCTCAGAACTACTTGGCATGTCTATCTTTCAGCCAGGATGCTGTCTCTGGGTGACCTCAGAAACTACAGAACTGTATATGACTAAATCTGAAACTCCATGTTTAGCATTATGAAGTTGTTCATAGCTCTCTTTACCTGTAATCAGCACTGGCTGGTACATTTTGCATGAAGTAGAGAGCTGCCGTCCTTGCCCTCCAGTGCCATTTCTTTGCTGGAAGAGTAAAAAGGACACAGTCTCCTATTTCTTCTTGGAGAAGATCCATGAGCTGCATATGTGAACCTCCATAAAAAGCTTCAATTAGCAGAATGCTCATTCTCTTATATGATTTCCAAGTTGTTGGAGATTCTTAAAAATAAAATACATAAATTCAAATCAATATTAATAAAAAAAAGCTTAGTTGATAATTAGTTCATTTTTAAAGGTGTCATACAGGATCATGATAGAAGCAGAACTAAATGACAAGAACTCAAGCAGTGAGCTCAGTTTAAAGGGATTCAATCTTTTTGTTTCATTAATAAGTTTAATTTTAAAAAGACTAATTAAAGCTGCAAGCAAGGCAAAAGGAGAACATCTATTAATCAAAGTCATATTTCATTAAAATTTAGGGTACAGTTAATAATTTGGTCATATATGCAATGTGCTTGAAAATGCCTAGGTTTTAACTTTGTCTCAGTGTTTCCCATTTATATATGCACACGTGTGTGTGCATATGTGTGTACAGAGAAAGAGAGGGAAGGTGGTATCCACATAGAAAATATAGTTCATTTGGTTTTAAACAGACTTTGCTCTCTGAAAGAAATCACATAAAACTGATAAATGTTTAAAGTACAATTCAATCAAAATATTTTTTCATAAACTGATTAAAGGAAATATAACAGAGCAGCATAAGAAAACGAGGATCTGCTTTATCCATCTATCCGTAGAACATCTGCACATAAAGTTCGAGACAACTAAAAGTGTTTTTCCCTCCAGCAGGTCATTACTGCACTACTATCTATGGCTGGAAGTGAACAATATTATACATTAAGGAAGCTGTTCACACTTCTAGCCAAAGGAGACTAGAAAACTAAGCTAGAAACAAACATTAACCAATTAAATATAACATTCCAAAATAACAAGAGAGCAAGAGGAGGAGGAAAGAGGAGAACCTAAAGCCACTGCTTTATGGATTACTGCAATATGTTCTACATAGGGCTGCTCTTAAATACCATTCAAAAAACTTCAAGTGGTCCAGAATGCAGTTGCATGAGCACTTATGGGCACACCAGGATGTGTCCATGTACCACTTCTGCTGTGTAAGCTGCAATGGTTATCAGTAGGCTTCAAGGTGCAATTCAAGGTGCTAGTTGTCATCTATAAAGCCCTTAATGGCATAGGGCATCTGAGAGATCAATCCGTAGTGTCTACACTTCCAGTAAAATCTGATAGAGTTGGCATGCTTCATATCAACCTATTAAACAATGTCATCTGACGGGACCCAGGAAATGTGCCTTCTCTGCCACTGCAGTTGCCCTCTGGAACAGCATGCCCCCAGAGGTCCGAACAGCCCAACCCTGCTCTCTTTTAGATAAGCCTTAAAGACCTGGTTCTTTCCCTAAGTGTTGAGCTGAGATATGGTGTGGGCCCATAGTGGGATGCTTCTCCTGTTACTAGATCAGTTGTCTCCCTGTTTGGCCATCTTTTTCATGATTTTGATTATTGTACTGACCTTTTATATTATGCTCAAAGTTGTTCTGAGTGGGCAGTCAACAAATGAGATAGACAGGCACATGCACACACACACACACACACACACACACTCTTAGGTGATGAACTAAATAAGCTCTCCCTACTTAAGAGGCATTTTCCTTAAGAGAGATTGTTACTTTTAAAAGATGAATAAATATATCACAATCTTACCAATGTGCATTGGCCAATCATTCTTAATTGTTGGAAGGATAAAGAGGGAAGACAAAGAAAACAATGTGTACTGTTCCGAGTTCCTTGAAGAAAAGGCAAAATTGAAGTATAGCCACTGCATAAATTTAAATCTATGTACTGAATGATTAATGAAATAAAAATATAGAGTTTAGTATAGAACAGTCAATGCTAGGCAAAACTACCACCAAGTACAACAGGGATTCCACATTCACAAACTATTCATAGGTCAGGATACAAAATCTGTAAAGATATGCAAAGGCTTTTGAAGGAGATCATAGCAGTCCTACCTTCACACTCTTTAAAATGCCTTCTCAGCTACAAATTACCATTTGCTACAGAGACATTATTTAAGAAACACAAGTTCAAGATCACCTAGGGCACTCGAGACCAGATGCTAGTTCTTGGAATCTTAGGCATGGCTGATCACAAAAGTGGATAGAAATCCATTTCCCTATCCCACTGCAATCCAATTCTCAGGAGTAATATAAACCCACACAGATTAGTCTTGTATTTTTCCACACTGATGATGATGATGATGATTATTATATTTTTGAAAACCACAGTTAAGTAGTTAAGTGATATATATTTTATTAGCAATAAATGGCAGCAAGATAAAAAAATATGTAAAAATCGTGTCAGCCACTTGGTTTCTAGTTTTTGCTATAATGGCACTATATCATAAATTAGTCTTGCTTTCTTATTTTATTTCCTTTGACCTAGCCAAGTTAAGGTAAATATACACCATGCAGTCCTTTGAGATCTGGAAAAGCCACTGATGATAAATGGCTTGAGAACATTTACCCTATCAGATGGAATGCAAAGCTCAATTAGGTATAAATCATTTCAGGTATTTTAGCCATTTCAAAGGAAACAACAAATACTAGAACATTGCCACTTTCTCATTACAGTACTTCTTCTCTCAAGGGTGTCTCTTTGGAACCAGTAATTCTCCATGATGTACTAATGGCTTGATTCCATTCTCAAGAGTGCATCACCATGTAGTTTGAAAAATTCACTGGTCTATATTACATCATAGTTGTTTTTCCCCCTCAGGATACATGTTGCTAAGAACTCTGATGCTCAAACAGAGGCAAGCTCCTCAGCAAACAACAAACAAGGAATAGTATTTGGATCAGTGAACACAGTTCTCTTTTAATTCCAGCTCCTCAAAAATGACACCGACTTCTGATCTTCAGCCAGCATTACCATCTCTCCTACCCCATATTATTGAGAAGACAGGAAGTGTTGGGGAAGACTTACTACTGGCCAATATTTCAGGCAAAATCAAGTCTTTAGTATTCTAGAGATAAAACAAAATAGAACTAAGATTCCCAGATGCAAAAAAAAAAAAATGCCCCTTTCCTCCCAAATAACCATGCAGCAAAATACTTGATTCTGGTTTTAAGTAACTATACATACAATGTTTTCACTGGTAGCATCCAGAATTCCTCATTTAAATTTTCTGGAACAAACTTGATCATTTAATTTTTAAAAAAGCCTGAAGTTTTATAAAAGATTAAATTCAATCCACGTGATTCCAAATTTCCACATTTTGCTGAAATATGTAAATGGAAATAATATTAATTAGCAAGTCATTTGATCATCTCCAACTTGCAAGAACTACAAAAGTAATAATAAACTGGAAAATAACTCTTGTGTTTCAAGAGTTAGGGACAAAAACAAACAAAACACCCTCATTCAGTTTGCCAGGAGTTTATTAAAGAAGATGCACTTGTTCTTTCATATGTACATTATTAAGGGTGGTTTCACAGATGTCAACCTAGTTTTGTCAAATCAATAGGTCAATGAAAGGTACATATCAAATTTCAAACTCCTTCTGATAAAATATTTTAGCAATCACCCCAAACCCAGAGTATTAACATATTTCATCAGTACAGAGTTCTTTAGTTATAGGGAACAGAGTATATAGTTTCTGCAATGGTTAAAAGCCTTCACATAAGAAACCTATTCTACCATGAAATCTACAACATGCTCAGCTCAGTATCTAAAGTCCCTGACTAAAGAAAGTTTAAACACATAACATTTGGGTCAAATTACAACCTGTTATTGATCTAAACACACATTGCCATACTGGGAAGGACAGGGGAGGGGCAGAAGGAAAGTTCTGTACCTATGATTATATAAGAATGGGAATTTATGGCATTATTACAAAGTATGATCATATTTGTCTACTTTTATTCCTTCAGCCCCTTCTTTAACCAGTATATTTTAAACAAAATGCTATTATTAAAAACCAAAATTAAAATGTGATGGGGAGGAGAGAGAGAACAAGTCATATAATAACTACTAAAATAATTTCATTTAACAGTGCTTATATTCTGGAAAACTAATTTAATAAAAATAATTTTTTCAACTGCATCTTTAAAAAATTCTATGAAATACTATTTATAAAAGCATAACCACTATTGTTTTATATGTAATAATGAACATAATATGCACTTTGAGTGGTTGGATTAAATGGGAGAAGGCAACCCCATTTTCTGAGGAGGTGATAAAATTCTCTTTATGGTCACATTACATGCAAATTGCTGCTAACATGTATTTTCATCAGTGTTTCTAAACAGTTTCTGGTGTTCACAATACACAACATTAATTCATGACCAAGTTCCACCCATACAATAGTAAATGGTTAAACTTCAATACATATGTAACTGACCCAAAAAATATTCTGTTTGATTTCATGCCCTCATTACTTATATTTTAAATGTCTTGGGTTTGAATAAAATAACAAAAAAGGCTTCCTAAATATAACCATGAATAGGGAGAGCAGCAGGGAAAAGCCATAAAGCAGTAGAAAAATATGTGTTCAGATCTTGGCCATCTCCAGTATAGACTGAGAAAAGAGTCTGTTTAAGCCCCTAAGAGATTTTGCCATAGTAGTTTAGACTACTATTCCACAATCCCTTGCCATTGGATATGTTGACTGGAGATGAGTGGAAACCTAAAACATCTGAAGGACATCAGGTTGGTTACAATTGGTGATACCACTGTCTTCAATTAGTGGGATACAGCCTGACAAGATGAGTTGCAGCAGCAGGTTCACACCCCAAAAATACATGGCAAATATAAAGAATCAGTCTCTCAAATGAATGTTTTGAACTACAGGATCTCATGTCTGAAAGAATACTAGTGTGGACAATACTGGACAAGATAAACCAGAGGTCTAACTCAATTATATGGCAGCTTCATTATATATAATCCTCTAGCTATCTTGGGGGTGGCAGAGCCTACGAGTTTGTAAAAACAAAGCAAAACACATTCGCTGTTAAGTCATTAACATGATCAGTCTCTGTCCCCCTACTTCAGGCTTCCTTTAAACACCTTTGGACTTGAATTCCAACATATTTGAAGGGCACCAGGCTGAAGACAGTTATTCTATACCAGTACTTCTCTTGCTCTCATACTTTGGACTCTTCCTTTAAATAAATAAAAACATAAGGTGAAGGAAGTAACTTCACCCTGGTAGCTCAATCTAGATCAGAAATTAGCCTCAAATCAAGGAACTCTCAATCTGTGCTTATGTCATTACAGAATGCCCAAGTCATTTAGCAGGACTGAAATTCATCAATATTCAATGCAACCAGCATCTGATGAACAGGCAGCACATTTGTAAACAGTACTGAGGACAGCAGCAGAACTGCTGTATTAAATGTTCTATGAACTCATCTCTGAAAAGTAATGTCCGATGGCTACATACATACATACATACTGTAAAAGGCATTCTTTACTGATGGTAAAATGTATTAACATTTCCCCTTTTTCTCGCAGTATGACGGAGGAACCTGATCATCCAAGTGGGCAGCCATCACTCTATTCAACTGACAACTTAATCTTTGTCTTACGTTCTGTTCTGCATGTGGGCCTTCCCTATCAACCTTGTTTCTCATTCATTTAAAATAGCAAGGTAGCATTTTTTTTCTATTTAATCGACTTACTGTACAGTATGTATAGCTTGAAAAAATACATGTTCTTAAATAATTTCCCTTTATTAGTTTTTTTCAACCCAAAATTCACATGTGAAGTGTTGTTAAGGATGTGTTCCCCTCCTACTACACAGCCACTAGTCTAAAAGAGGAAACTGGAACCTCTGCAATTCAGGTTATCATGTTATTCTTGGGACACTTATATGGAATCAGGTTACTAAAAGAGTACATATTTGAATATGAGCTCACATAAGCTAAGTTTAATGTGTGTTTTGATTTAGAAGGTAAAGCTTCAATTTCCTTCCAGCATAAAGGAATACAGGCAGTTGTGTCAGTAGCCATGACTGCATTTTATTCAAAAATAAATTCTAAAAACTGCCTTTAACATTTTAAAGAATGTCACATAACAGAAAGGGATAGTTAGGAGGCAAAGGAACACTGAATATGCTCACAACTTGCAGGTTTTCAGAACAGAAAGCACTAATTGTGTGAATACTGTGGATATTTATAAGATAAACACAATACTGAAGAAAACACATCCTCACACAGATTAAACATTTTGTATAATGATAAAGAAGCCAAATGATCTTTGAAAACACAAACATATTCAATTGTTGAATGACAATATTGAAAACTGAAATTTACGACATAAAAATCTCCCAGGGACAATTAATCCATAAAGTACTTACAGCACAAGCCTTTTGGAGTTTTACATATTTAAACAGTAACATGCTCTAAAATCTTTGAAATGGAAGGAACAATGGTATAAATCCTTAAAGGAAAGTTGTTAATTCTCATGCAGAATAGCTACATCTTAAACCTGTATATCTCAGCTTCTTTCATTTTTTTTTAACTATACATATACCAACAGCCTTCATAACTTCATGCTGTAAACCAAACTGTTTTTAAATTATAGAGTTGGGTTAGCCAAAGTATTTCTGTTGGTATATACCCAGGCATGTACATATGTTATCTACAACACTTGGACTGATTATGTGCTATCAAGTTAGTGTGATTCTTAGCAACCACATAGATAGCTTTCTCCACGATGGTCTGTCCAACAGTTCACTGCCTTTAAAAAAATGTTTTCTAACTGGAACTGTTCATTACATACTGTAACTGGAAATCCCCAGTACAGACTGTTTATGACCTTGGTTCAGTACTCCAGTTATAAACTGAAAACACCAGCAAGATTTTGAAGAAAAAAAAAAAAAAAGTAGATGTACAGGTAGTCCTCAGGTTACGACAGCAATTGGAACTGGAATTTCTGGTGGTAAGCAATGTGGTCATAAAGCTCTATGTCACATCACCTCATTGCTTAGCAATGGCAAACCTGGCAGTCCAGTTGCATTGTAACCCTGGGACCGCATGGGTTATTAAGCGAGGATCTCACATGACTATGATGTGGGAAGAGGTGGGAGTGCCAGGCAAGCAAGCCAGTGCTACAGGCAGATGTGCGGGTGGGCACTATGGAGTGGGGGTGGGTGCACAGGTGCCCTGGGTGGTAGCTACAGAGTGTGGGCAGGGTTGCAGGTGCCATGGGTGGGCACTACAGAGCACGGTCACCACTACAGAGCATGGGCATGTGGGCAGGTGCTGCAAGTGGGTGCTACAGAGTGCAGGTGGGTGAAAAAGCAGCGGGTGAAGGGTGACTTGTGGGAGTGACTTCTGACTTACTGCCAACTTCCCCAATGACTTTGCTTGTGGGAAACCAGCAGGGAACATCCGAAATCACAATCATGTGACCACGAGGACGCTGCAACGGCTGCAACTTCAAGGACTAATTCTAAGTCTCCCTCATTTAGCACTGTCATAACATTGAGTGGTTGTTGAATGAGTGGTCATAACCCAAAGACTACCTGTATCATTTAGTAGCGCAAACCCTCCCCACGTCTGCACGTAAACTGGGCCAGCAGGGATCACAAAGATCTGCACTGACCATACAGCCTGACAAAGAAACCAGGACAGACTCGGAGAGGGAGAGGGAGAGGGAGAGGGAGAGGGAGAGGGAGAGGGAGAGGGAGAGATGTAATAAATGCACAGATGGTTTGAGCTATTGTATTCATCATCACAGGCGAATACATAAAATTGTTATAAGAGAAGAAAAGAAACTCCCAAAGATGCAGCAGAGATGAAAGAATTATTATGCTGAAGAAGTCAAACTCCTCATACATGCACAAAAAATTATCTTTTTGTTTTGCTTTGTCAACACATGATGAAATGTGACATGGTTAAATTATATTATCCTGTCAAGATTCACAAACCAGACAGCTTACTCATTTTAGAATACCATATTTTTAAGTCATGTAATTCTGTATTTGCAATGTCCAATATTAATATAAATTCTAAATTCAAAAATGCAATTTTCAAGCATAAAATAAAGTGTTTGTTTATTCGTTTAGTCGCTTCCGACTCTTCGTGACTAAGTGGTTAAATTCAAAGTTTCCAAAACCCACTTGCAATGCTGATGAGATAATACTCTGCATATCATTCAGGTCAAGCCTGCATCTCAAAAATCTTGTTTTCAGGTCTTAATAGTATAAGATTATCAATTTGTATGACCTCAGCAGCTCACATTAGATATAACAGGATGAAACAGGTTTGATTAAAAATAGTGTTACATCTCCCATTACCACACCTATTAGTTCCCTAACCACTCTGAGATATTTTAAACATGACAGGAGAAGATGTTATTAGTAACTACTTCCCTATTATAGAAAAAGAATCAGCCTAGCAATAATAGCCTCATATTCATATTGGAACCAAACTGTGTTCTGCAATATTTCCACTAGTTCTTAACATCTGCCCAATTAAGATATTGCTAATTATTGTTACAAAGAGGGCACAATCCAAGAATGCTCAACTGCTTTAAATTAAAGAATTTAATACACATGTCAAATTATCCATACTAAAATGAAACTAAACTCTCAACCTAACCCTGTACACAATTACCTCAAAGAAAGCCCTTCTTAATATAGTGTGACTACTTCCAAGTAAATAGGCCTGATTAATTGAAGGTCATGGGCGCAAAACCTGTAGGTCCATGTTAATTTAACCTTATCTTAAAGTACACAAATTCTGCCTTTCATCTTCAGAAATCTTAGGTCCTAGTTTAAACTGGTTTTCTTTTTGAAATAAAATATTTCAAGAGAAACAAAGCAATTCCTGTCTTAACATTTGACTATTTATACTATTCAATTTTGGAAGATCACAATAACAATTTCTCAGAGCAAAAACAATTTCTAAGAGTAAAATTCTTCAACTGACTGGCATTATTAACAATCTATATTCATTTCCAATATCTGAAATGCCAATGTTATCTTTAAATTCATAAAATGGCCTTTTTAGGCTACAGTAGGCTTGGTCTGCCTTAATAACCTGGGATTTAAAATTTCTATTTTATTTGTTTGGAATACATAGAAAAAGCACATTCTTTTTTTCTTTAAAAAATATGGTTTAGGTTGCTGAGGTTGGCAGAGATATGATAAAACAGCTGTAGACCTATCAGAATTGCCACAAAGCCTTCAGCATTCCCGAATATTACAGGCTCACTGACCATGACCGTATCATCAACACTAGTAGCTTTGAGTGCAGTGTGGACAACAGCTTGGCTTATAATACAGCAGTGTTTGTAGTTGTCCTATGCAGAAGTAACAGAATAAAGGCCAAAAACAACATAAAATATGCTAATTTATTAAAACCAGTTTGTTAATTTGGATATCTAGCAATATATTCTCGGAACAAATAAACAGTACACATTAAAGAAAAATCCTTTTGCCCTAGTAACATTGTTGACCCCTATCTTCTAACATTTAATAATCTCTCTAAATGTCTATTCACATTCTTGGTCAATTAAAAAACATACAGTAAAAAGAAAAAATCCTCAAGTATTTCACCAATCCTAACAAAGGCAGTTGTTAGAACTAGAATGCCTCTAGTCAGTAATCTACAAAGTAGAGCAATAGTTTCTGCACTCTACACCAGGACTCCTCTTAGAAGGGCTTTTGACCTCTAGGCACTGAAAACTTACCACAACTACTTTCTGGCAAAGTTCTATTAAGAATTAACCCTGACTGGAACTCAGTATTGAGGAACTTACTCCAATGTCTGCCTTTCTAGCAGAAGAAGTATTACCAGGCCAACAGCAGACATAGAGAATGCTGTTCATTGTGAAAATAACTCCAGAATGTTCCTCTAGCAGTATTTTTCATACACTGCAGTGCATATCCCAGATCTACCTAATTCCATGGTATGGTAAATTAGGCCCCTCTCCACCCTGAAACCATCATTTTCCCCATTTTGCTGCTTCAGGAATCTAAAATAATAAATAAATAATTCCATTTCTGACAGTATATCCAAGTTCCTTCCAGGGTTTACGGTTCTACTAAAAATAATTCCAACTGAGTCTAACCCCTTATATACCGTTAATTGAACAAACCAACTCTGACATGTTATGCATTAGTAACACAATTATTATTAATATGAAAAAAATTAACTGTACAATCCTTATCCATCAACAGCAAAGGTTGTGCAAACACAAATAAAATCTAAATTTTTGGAAGATAAAAATCTTTGTGCAAAATTATAAAATGACCTTGAAAGAAATGTTGGGAAGCTAGGCTTACCACAGTAAATTTCACAAAAAAACTGATTTTCATTATTTCTATATTTATTGTTTATATATATTTATATACCACTGTTCAGTGTAAAATATTCTGAGAGAAGCTTACAATAATTAAATAGCAACATATTCAAGCACATAAAGATGACAAAGTACATTCAATTTATGGACAACTGTTTTACTGTATATACTTAATACCATTCCATTTTTACAAATGATATAAACAAAGCTTAAATACATTGATAAGCTATGAGTAAAAATGGTAATGCTAGAACGGATCAATCATGACCTTGAGAAGCAACCTAACAGAAAAAAGAAACATGCCAAAAATGCTTTGGAAGTTGAATCTTCCAATAAAGCCACATCCTATGGTGAAGAACTCAAGATTCTGCACCATCACTCACTCCTTCCTAGTTGGGAAAAAACGGAAAATAACCCCTGAATGAAAACACTGGTAATCATTTGAATTTGCCTCTCCCCAATCTGATTTGATATATTTCTACATATAATTTTTAACATATCAATCTTTAAATACAATTTCTTGAAAAGTCTATTTATAAACACTAAAAAAGGCCACTTCATAGTGTGTAAAAGCCAACAGATGCAGAAAGCCCCATGTGCTAAAGCATTCTCCATGTCCTGTGCATTAGCACATCCTAGTGTGCTTCTGGACTGATCAATGCAGAGCCTGTCATGCATCTTTGGTTATTTGCAAACACTGTTGACATGTCGCTGACCTTTATCATATTTGCCAGGTGCCTTCTGGCATCTCACAATGACCAGTAGCACTGGTATATCCAAATCCGTTCTAAAATACAACCTAACAGTACAGCACTTTCCAAGTATGGTAAGATCAGGCAGAATATCCAAAGGGATTTAGGGAATTAAAGGGATTTAATTCAAGGGATTTAGTTACTATTAAAGATGGGATTAAAAAAAAATCTACCTGTAATTTGTCTAAAAATAAAATACCTTAGTCCATGATCCATAGTGTGATCTTTTCAGTTAGAAGCAATAAACCAAAGGCACATGCTTATACACATGGGAGTATCATTCAAGGTTACACATAAATAATTTCAGTTGATTAATACAAGATTACTTTTCAGTCTGCATAATGTGCATATAATAAAAATAATAAATTAGATCCATATTTAGAAGCAAGCAATGGAGCAACTAGATAGGACTTTCTTTTCCCCCTTCTCCATGCCACTGTACATCTGCTCACCAAAGGAATCTCCATCTGACTTTAGAGGATCCCTTTTCCTTCAATTCTGGATACCACAGCTTGCCCTATTTCCAGTGTGCACTGTTATGTGGAGAAGCAGGTGAGAAAGTCCTGCTGTTCCATTTGTATGGATTTAAATCTGGATCCATCCAATATAAATTAAGCAATACTATCTCCTTTTAAAAAGTGATGATGTGCCACAACGGGAACAATATTTGCAAAACGGCAGGAAGAATGCTTTTTCTAAGATGATAGTGATTCTTGGGGTCCCCTCAAGACTAATCCATTGATGACTGCATAATGAATTTGGTTAGTTTTTTAAGTTGTGATAAAACATTTTAATGTAGTTGCTGCAAAAAAATTAGTAAAACATCTTGAAAAATTCTTCAGAGGTGGTATCTGAAACAACTGGTTTTTCTATTAAAGTCTGCTGTTTGATTAATGATACAATTCTAAATATTTTAATCAATTAATCAAATAATATAGAATTGTCAAAATTGCTGTCTTACAGCTAAATAGGTATAAAGTATGAGCAAACCACAGTTGAATTTCAGGCAAATATGTTGCCCATATTCATTGCTAAGATCAGAGCTTTAGTGACAAATTAATGAGAATTTTAGAAAATATGGAAAGTACTTGTATTGCTAATCAGCTCTTTGAAAACAGATAAGCTATACACTGAGTAATTTGTTTACACTTTATTCTCATTGCAGAATAATAATCAATTAGCAAAGATAAGTGTTTAAACCAGTATTTTTACAAGGTTATGAAGTTCATGTCAAAACGAGTACAAAAAGGAATCCTGACCTCCCACAAAAAATGGTGGGAAGTTGGGGGGGGGTGTTTTGGAGACAACATGCTCAATGCTAGTACAGCAAGCTCTTATTATGGAGATGAGCCAACGTAAAGGAAGGTTTTTCGCTTTTCCTAGGTGTTTGTACTGAATGAGCTGTGCTGATACTTACAGCGGAAAGATCATTCTCATTGGCATGCTTTGTAGGACTGGATTGGATAATCTACGAAGCAAGAGAGGGAGGGAGGGGGGAGTTCTACTCTTCTCTCTCAAGGTGAGACAAGGTTCTCCTTTTCTCAATACATATTTCATAATATATACTGCTGCCTCCCTGAAGATGCCAAGAGAAAATGGGGATAACAAATAAAAAGATGAGGGTGAATAATTCGGCCCACCAAAAAGAGGAAAAGAGCTTACATGGGAACGCCTGCATCATTAGGTTTGTGGTTGTAATGTATTGCCCCGACTGAACGAGCAGACATTAATTTTAGAAACAATTGGCTATATACCTCAGACATAACCATTTGATTTATCTTCGACAGACTTTAAGTTGTTGACTTATTATCCCAAAGCACTTCATCCTAGCATTAGTACTTGACAGTATGAAAAACTGACATGCAAGTTTGAGGTAAAGAAAAATGTCTTGTTTTATGGTTACCCAAGAGGGAATTCTTATTATTGTTAAGGTTATATAAAAAACATTGATCCACTCTTCTACTTCAAACACAAAACAGCATCTTCTGAATGAAATCCTCCATATCTTGCTATTCCTGGATAGGAAAAATGTGCAATGGATAAAAAAAATGTCTACATAGATTTTAACTAAATAATTGGCTATGAACCATTTTATTTTGGAATGAACAACGAATGGGAAATTCTTGTTGCATTCTTCATCTATTATAGTGTGTATTTACTCTTCATTGTCTTATAATAATTAGTTTATCTGCTTTTGTACAAGGACATGAAGGAATATTGCATCCATTATAAAAAATCTCACATTATCCCTTTGAGATAGGCAACTACTAAATATTTCTTCATGAACAAAATTAAGAGTAATTAATACCTTTTAAAATCTAAAAGCCGCCAACCAGCCATCATTCTTAACTTTCTCCATCATATAACATATTTCCAAATACTGGACTCCTCTGTGAAAAATGTATGTTGCTTGGTTGAAGGCAAATTATGAAAGCAAATTATAAATATTATTAAAAGCTAAATTACAGACCGATAAGTCACATGTCTTGAATGTATAAAAATTTTCCAGCCAATATAGTACTGTTATTTCCTTGCATGTATGCCAAATAATTTTGGTATTTATTTATTTATCAAATTTTTATCATCACCCATCTCCCCCCACAAGGAGGGGCTCTGGTATTACCTTGGACATCTCTACATAGTAATACCATCTTCAGAAACACTTGTAGAACAAAAGTACTTAACTGCATTCCTATGTATATTTATCTGGGCATATGTTCCGTTGAACACTGAGTCATAAATAGTATTCTACCATTAGAATTCCTTCATGAGCTATGTTTATGAAGTGTCAGTCACCTTCAGGCACATTCTTATTAATACTCACTCTAATCTAAACCCTTCTATATTTTTTTCATTGATTACATTCATCTGTAACTTCCTATTACCCTCAGTGCCTATCAAAATATTAGGTAAAATATTAATTTCAGACACTAATGACTGTTCTAAACACTAGACAGTAAACTATGCAAACACTACGCTGGGCAGTGTGATAGAGAACAGCCAATATTCTTTTCTTATGTAAGGCAATTTCAACCTATGCAACGATGCAGTGTGACTATTTCCCCACAAGAAAGGCACCCTCTCCAAACCAGGCTCTACACAGAGTAGGAAACTATTCCCCCACTCCTACTTAAAAACAGATTTTCATGATCTCTTCAGATACAATGAAAGGGTCCTAAGATATCTAGACCCACTTCCTTTTCTCATTTTCTCTTTGCAGTTCTTCACACTATCTCTGCCCAAATCAAAAACACAAGCTATCTGAATATTCTACATACAGTAAATGCAAGCCCTACCACAATGTTGTGATCCAGGTCTGCAAAAAAGAGGCTCACTTGACTGCCACTTGTCCCTCTGAATTCTCCTACAGCTCGGCATCAGTTGTACTCCATCCTAGCAGAAAACCATAATAATCCTTCCAAATTTCAACTGTTGTACATACATTTTCAGTAATCTGCCTCCACAATCTTACAGTGATTTCTACTTAACTGGAAAAAGCACATAACCTTCTATCCCATTTATGTTTAAAAAGAGCCATCATAACATTTTTCTACCACTCATTTGCCCTTTTCTTGGATTTAAGGATTTCATTATAAAGTTCTTTAGGTAACTTCATTCCTTCTTAGTCTTAAAGCCTGAATGTACTTTAACTGATTTACATTTCTTGGGGCCAGGTCCACAGTTGAGTTTCTGCAAGAGGGTCACAGTGTGATGGGTTTCTTTTTGAACTGAAGGTATATTCTGCTTTGCAAGGATGACAATTGACACAGACAGTGGAGGCTTTTTTGCTGTAGCACTCCTGCTTCCTGCTTCTTTCACTCCATCTCCCTCCCCCATTTCTGGGCTTATTAAGAGAGAGTGGGAAGAAAGGAATGGGTTGGATTTACTGTAGTGAACTCTGCATGGCTTGACTTTCTCCTGCTTCTGCTCAGCAAACACTTACTGCTTCTCCATTGGGGGAAGAACTCTTTCAGGGTCTCCTGCCCAGTCCTTTCCCAGAGACCAGGGCTTCGCAAACAACCAATGATCCTCTCCTTCCCATCATGCATCTTGCCAGAAGATGCCGACTGCAGCCAGCCAGGTCTCTCCTTCCCATCTTGGGTGAAGATGTCCTCTTTCTGGGACTTCGCTCCCTTTCTTCCAGGGAAGCTACCTGTGGACCTTTCTTCTCCCTCCCTGACCAGGAACTGCCAACTGCTCTGCACCCTCACTTAACTTTACTTTTCTCTCCAGCCACTCCATATTAGTCTTTTTCTCTCCTCTCCTCTTTCTCTCCAATTTTAGGTCAGACTGGCAGCATGTCCCCCAGCAACTGAGGAGGAAGGTTCCTCCCACAGGGCCCCAGTCCCCAACACCTATATACCAGGCTGGACCAATAAGACTACTGTCTCTACATAATCCTACACCAGTCCCGGCTAGCAGCCAGGTCAGCTCATCAGCCCTTGTGACAGCACAGCTGCCCTTCAAGGCCAGAATTGAGCTTCTTCTCCCCTTTTCTCACTCCATATGCTGACTCATGCCAGCACAACTGCAGTCATGCCAGGCCACTAAAATTCCTATACCACACATTTTCTTCTACTAGAAAAGGGGATTACAGCATGTTGCAGTACAGTGTCCCCAATTTAGGAAAGGGTAGATCAGGCAACAAATAATTTATACCCCCCCCCCTTTATAATTTTTCCTTGTCTCTTCACTCACTGTTCTGGAGTCTCCCAACCTTTCAGAGCAGAATTGCAAGGTCAAAAGAACTACAGGTATTAGGCATGTAAGTAGATCATCCAGTCTCTACAATTCAGTTTTGCACAACTCAAGATGGAACCCTCGGAAGTTATATAAGTTCTTTCATAGTGCTCAATATACTGCACAGTTTTTCTTCCAATAATAATCAAGCATGGTAAATAGCATAATATTATTGCTCAAGAAAAAAGGAAAAAGAGACAAGGAAATAATAATTTCTAGCAACTTCCATCACTAATCAGTATCTCTAATGGAGATCTTCCTTTCCATTCTTCTTTTATTCTTTCCATCAGCTCTTCATCTGCCTCCTCTCAGGCTCTAAATCATTAAATCAATTTCTTTCAGTCTACCATACCCTTAAAAATAAACATTATCAAGTCTTTATTGTTGAACTGAATATATGACTTGGTTTCTACCTACCTTTCAAAATAGCACCAATGGGCCACGGTTCAGTAACAGAGTACGTGCTACGAATCTGCTATGGCCCACATTGAGTTGCTAGCAACTCTAGCTAAAAAGAATTTAGAAAGAATTCAGCCTGAGCTTCTGGAGGATTGTTGCTAGTCAAGAACAGACCATTTTGGATTAGATGGGCTAGTGGTCTGACAAAGCATAAGGCAACATCATATTTTCCTATACATTCATTGTATTTGCTTGAACAGCAACTTTAATTATGGTCATTGAAATGGACCTACAGACCATTTAGAAGAAAATTTAAAGCATATTTGAGTGAATTTGCAACATTACTATGAGTACTGTAAAATATAAAAATGTCACCATAATGTTTCAAATGTACTCTGTCTTGCACAATTTAATTTTAATCTAATCAAGGCAGACTTTTAACATTTGCTGAGAAATCTCTATCGGTGAGGCTGCCAAACTCAGGAAACAAGAACCCCTTGGGTTTCTGGAAAGATCCTTATTGCCAGTAGGGTAATGTAATAGAACCTGTCAAAGCAATTCTCCAGTTCAACTTATACCTAGTGTAATTAAGATGGAGTTGTTCTGAGTCTCAGGCTTCCCCCTCCCCTGGCCTGATGTGTGCGTGTGAGTATTTCTGCAACAGCCAAGGTTTCTCCCCCGCTTTCCCAGGGTCTATCAGACATTCCTTTCACATAAATAGATTCACACAGAGATGCCCACAGATTCTAGAGTCTCTGTCCCTATGAACTCCCGGCACACCGGTTACATAAACAAACTTTTAAATTGGTGTTTTTATACTGCCCACTCAGAAAACTCTAGTTAGAGAGCAATAACATAGCATAACAACATCCCATAAAACCATTTTACCATATAATATTTAAAAGTAAGATTTGGATTTCTTCCATGGGTAAGTGTTTGATTTGCACTGACTTCAATCACTATTAATATATAGGCTATGAATGTGTTCTTTTAACACAGAAATATAGAATTCTGGAGTTGGAAGGGACAAGGAATTTCTAAATCCAAACCTCTGTAATAAGCATGAAAACCAATTAAACAACCCCTGAGAAGTGCTTTCCAGCCTCTTCTAAAACCTCCAGAGACAGAGAACCCATATTCTCTGAAGAAAGATTGTACAGATCTTACAGTCAGGAAGCTTTTCCTTATATGAAAGTGAAATCTAGATAGCTGCAACTCGTATCTGTTATTTCTAGTCCTAGTTTTCCATAGTTTTCACAATGGATAATAGTTTCCAACATATTCCCAATGGCACATCCCTATCAATATATTCTGGCCACGTGTACATTATTTATTGCTGACACATGGTATGGTAAAACAACAAACTGTACACCTTTGATAAGCTCGAAGATTTGAAAGAAGCAGGCAAATTGTGTTTCTCTTGTTTCTCACTTTTCATACTTAACAGGTGCTCTTTTTCTTTTGAAACATAGGTTACTCTATTTGTATGAAAAAAAAAAACTGATGTCTTCCTTTGCTTAACATGAAAAATAGTCTGCAGCTGTCATATGTTTCTCAATCTCTAATATCCACAGTAGCAATTAATATTATTTTTACACAGGTTAAAATAACAGGAAAATGGGGAGAAAATTGCAACTTTCACTCTTCATAAGCTTATTTTCATCTATGAGATTTCCAGTGACATTTTACTGTATATCAATGGCATCACAAATAAATATATGAAGATAGTTTTGCACGTGTCTTAAAAATTACTGCAATTTTATATGTTCAACACCTGGTATTTAGATTTTTATAGAGCTTCATGAAAATGAGTAAGTTGTGGTAGCAATTTAGAAACAAAAGTAAGTATCATGGAATAAAATCGTCCATGCAACAGTTCAGAAGCAGCTCCAGATCTGCTGGCTGATTTGGGAAGGTAAAGAAACCTACTTCAGGTTCCACACCTCTTTGTCTCAAACCAGAGCAGAACTGATTTCCCCTCTGCAACATGGCAGTTTTGTGGCTTACTGCAGACGCTACTGAGAGCAACCATGTCCAACATGATCCCAGATAAGTCTGGAATTGAATTTTTTAAATCTATAGTCATGTCTGACAATGCTAGTGAAGAATTCTAGAGTAAGTGTCCCAAAGTACCTGCAGGGCACTAAATGGGAAAGACTGTATTAAAGTAAGCATATTTTCTCTAACTTATAATGCTGTGTGCTCTACATTGTACTTAAAAGATTTTAGCTGCTTGTTCAGGGCTCTATTCCTGTGATTATTATTTTTTTCTCTACCTGTTATGAAGAAGCATGACCCACAGAGCTTATTTTTCCTCCGCAAAAAGATTGCAATGGTGTCTTTGACAAATCAGGAAATGTGAACTACAACGGAGCAAAGAATGATCTTTGTTCCAGCTGTGACCATGTCATCAGTTCTTCACTTTCCAGTAATAGGTGTTTCTCTGTCGCTTTTATTTTTTTTTCCCAAGAATATGTCATCTGTTGCATTAAATTGCTGCCATTATGTCCTGTGTAAAAGTAGTATTTTAAAACATGCATAAATATTCAAAGGAGATAGAGAGCTTTACCTTGCCTGAGATGCTATGCCAAAAAATTACCAAAGCATTGTGACTCTGTTTTAAACATAGATTTTCACTGGAAAGAGCAAAAATGTTATAAGGAAAAAAAAGAGTAATATAATCTTAATATTATATCACTTTAATGTGCTACTGTATAGAGGTAGAGGAGCCTGCAGACTGAAGCATGGATCATCCAGATTCTTTCTTTCCCTAGATATATGGTATAGGTCTAAAAGCCTTTTGTACTCTGTTCAGTTAAAACCCAGTCTTTAACAAACTTAGGAAAATATAAGTGGACAAATAGAAGTTTATATGTTCTTCCATCATTCTAGAAATGATTGCCAGAATGATAAAAAACACGTCCAGTATCTTCGTATTTAGGTTTTATGACAGTGAAGGTTTTATGACAGTAACCATCCCTGCATATGTTTTTTCCTTATGTGAATGCTAGTTTTTATGCTTTTTTTTTTAATGACATACACTAGAAATACATATTTCTATGGGCAAAGGAGCCATTGGTCCAAGGAAAATGTATTAAAAATGTTTGGGGTAATGTTATTTCTCCAGCAATATTCTGCTAGTAAGTGATGGTGTATGGTAACAAATAAAATTTATAAGAGATTGATACGATTGAGAGTAGCACTTCTAAATCACCTACATAACTTCTAACTTCTGCCGGCCTCTGTGTTTCATAGGTTTGTCTTCCCACTCTATTTTTGCATTGTCTTTCGAAAAATGCTGGAACTGTGAGACCAAGCATCTTATTTCGGTATGTTGTATGAAGTTTATTCTAGCTTGAATTTAGGGTAGACTATATAGAAAAAAATATTGACAGGTACATTGCCTGGCAATAATGCGTATTGTCTACTTATTCATTTATCAGTTTAGTCTCTTCATTACAAAAAAACAAAAAACCTGTATGGAATGTTTTTCCACATGTGGGCAACAAACAATATTTCATATTCTGTTGATGTGCTTCATTTCTAGGTTATTATGGAGATAAATGATGCCTTTTAAAAAATTATTAATCCTTTGACCCTTGGTCTGATGATATGCTAAACTTCTGTGAGAAGTCAAGTCAGGTTATATTCAATATGGCAGTCATAGGCTTGTGTGAGTTCAAAGGATCTGATACAAGGCACGGAGCAAAACACCTCCATTTCTCCTCCCCAAAAGGTCCTCATTTTTCCCACACATCCCTCAGCAGCCACTTCTTCTATGGGAAAAAAAAATCTTCCTATGGGAAACTAAATGATCTCCTACTCTCAGCTTCTACTTATCAGGAGAGGGAGACAGTTGATAGCCGATTCTCAGACCACAACCTCCTCTTGATCCTAGAGGGGGAATGGATAAGGCTATTCCATGACAAGCATAGGTTACAACTAGAACAGTGTTTCTCAACCTTGGTAACTTTAAAATTTGTGGACTTCAACTCCCAGAATTCTCCAGTCAGCAGCCTGGCTAGGGAATTCTGGGAGTTGAAGTCAACACATCTTAAAGTTGCTGAGGTTGAGAAACACTGAACTAGAGGATAGAAAGGAACACAGAAGAGATCAAAGCATTAATCCAAGTAGTGAAGGGAGTAGGTGCCTCAAGCATTTTATTAACTACTGTCCCTGTACCCAGAGATTAAACTTCCTAAACTGGGCAAGGATGATGATATCTAAAAACTGTTTTGTACCATTTGTAAAGTCTGCAAGAACCTGTAGATGGTGCAAAGACAATTAAATTATGAGACTTCCTCCCCAGCCTCACCAGTAAAGCATTAAAACTTCCTATCTTTAGTAAACGGTTACTACTACAACTTACATATTCATCTACTTGCTTTGGTATTTCACCATTTATGCATAATATACAATAATGCATTTTATTTATTTTATTTTATTTTATTATCAAATACACCTACCTTAGGCTTTGATACACTAGTTTTAAAATCCATACACCTTATTGCATTTAACATTCTGTGCAAAACATCAGAGTCTCAGCCATCAGTTTATAGACTAACCAGAGAAGATCCAAATTGTATGTATTATTGAAATAAGATTATGAATACCTGTAGAGATTTCTTGTCTATTCGTAAAATGTAAAATATTATCTACATATAATAAAATATTGAGTCACCAATAATAATTACCTCTTTCTCCTTTTCTTTGTAATTTCACCTCTTGTTTGTATGACTAGAAATTCTGAAAATATCAAAATTTCTAATAATACAGACAAGGGATTTTGATGTGAAATTACAAAGAAAAGGAGAAAGAGGACATCCTTGACATGTATCTTAACGTAAACCAAGGAGGATGCACACAATTAATATCCACACACAATTTAAGAGCTAAATAAACTGTATCAACCTAATGCTTCAAGGAAACCAATAAATCAAAACCTATTTCAGAAGCTGTCAGGAGACCATATCAAAGGCTTTCTCAGTATTCAAAATATTATAACTTCATCTTGAGTTGAAGCTGGAATAATGTTGTTAGAAGTTTGACAGCTCAGTATAAGTAGTATATTATATACAGTAGCCTTAATTGGGTGCAGTATAGTTAGAAGGATACCTGTAATCTACAGGTAAATGTGCTGTTAAAACCTTAGCATCCACATTTCTCAGGAAATAGAAACCAAGTCTACTGTTAGAACATAGTAGAGTTTTTGCCTGACTTGGATGTACTTTGATGCGTACCACATTAAAACTAAAATGGAGGGGTTTATTTGAAAAAGTTTGATTATAAACCTGTAGTAAAATAGGAAAAGTGTGTTCAAAACAATTACATACTTGTTCTGGAGAGGCTGTAGTTGGACCATATAAATTTAGGAGTGCTAAACACTGATTACCCAATCTGGCAATAAGTATTTAGAAACGACCTTCTCCATCTGATATTTCTTCTTCAACAGGCAGCTTAGAAAATTTACTAATTAAAATAGCAACACCTCTTGCACATTTAAAATTATTACTTACATAAACCTCTCCCACCTAACTTTCTGTAAAAGCTGTTCATCCTGAGGAAGAATATGGGCTTTCTGAAAAAAAAGCAATGTCAATTCCCATCCTTTTTAACTTAGCTAATACTTGTCTACCTTTTGGGAGATCCCAGTCCCTCAACATTCCATGTTACCATTTGATATTAATATGAAAAAAATAAGTGAGCAGGTAAAAAAGACATCTAGTATATCCATTCATAACATACCTAAATTGCATTCAAAGAGCATTCCCCCACCAAAAGACAAGAATAAAAATAATACTGTAGTGATAAAAGAAGTCATTACTGGATCCAACAGTCCTGGACAATTTTTGCCCAGTCTCCAACATTCCCTCTCTTGGCTGTTGTTGAGAAGGTGGTCAGGCTGTGGCACCAAAGGTACTGGGAGAAAGATATTATCTTTTCAGTTGAGTTTCATACTGGGAATTGTATGGAGAAAGCACTGATTGGGCTTACTGATGACCTCTGGTGAAGCCAGGATGGGGCTAATATGTCTGTCCTGGTTGTCCTTGACCTCTCAGCAGCTTTCAGTATCATCAGTCATGGTGTTCTTCTGGGCAGCCTACAAGGGTTAGGACTGGGAGCACCGTGTTGTGGGGGTTCTCCTTCTTCTGCAGCAGTTCTAATTGGTATTGACAGAGGGGAAGAGATCTATTCTGAAGCTCGGTATGTGGAATATTGCAGGGCTTGATGCTTTGACCGTCTCATTCAACATCTACATGGGGCTGTTGAGAGAGGCCATCCATCAGTTTGGTGTCAGATATCATCAGTATGTTGATGATACCTAATTGTATATCTCAACCCCAGGCCACCCAAGTGATGCTGTCAAGGTCTAGTCCTGTCCCTCAAGGCTGTGGGGGTCTGGATGGGAAGAAACAGACTCAGACTCAATCCTAACAAGATGGAATGTCTGTGGGTATTTGAGCCACCCAATCTTTAATCCTGGATAAAGTATTAATAATTTCCATCTTTAATCCTGGATAAAGTAGCACTTCCCCATTTTGAATTAGTGAGCAATCTGGGCTTTTTCCTTGATTTGCAGCTCTTCTTCAAAAAGCAGGTGTCAGCTGTGGCCAGAAAGGTCATCACACAGCTCCTTATTCTGCACCAGTTTGGCCTGTTCCTGGACTAGGAGGCCCTCCAGACAGTCACTGATGTCCTGGTCACCTCATACATGGACTCCTGCAATGCACTCTGCTTGAAGACCACTCACAGATTTCAGCAGGTCCAGAATGCAGTGGTACAGTCAGAAATGGGCATGTCACAGTATGAGCATGTAATACCTCTGCTTCATGAGCTGCAGTGGTTGCCACTTAGATTCTGCATGTAACTCAAGTTGCTGGTTGCCTCCTATAAAGCTTTTCATGGCATAGAGCCTGGCTATTTGGGGACTGTCTATCTGCAGTAGTTTCTGCCCACCTTATACGACAGGACAGAGTTGGCATGACTTGCGCCCCATTGATTAAACAATTCATCTGATGGGACCCAGGAAGTGAGCCTTCTCTGTTGCCACACCTGCTCTCTAAAATGTCATTCCCCTAGGGATCTCCTACTCTTCCTTCATTTAAAAGCTTATTAAAAACATGGATCTTTCCCAGGTTTTGCCTTGGGGTGGGTGGCCAAGCCTCTTATAAGATTTTGTCTGTTGAATTGACTGTTTGTTTATGACATGCATATGTGTACTTTTTTATTGTTCTAAGCCACCCACAGTCATCATGGAGTCAGGAAGCCAAATAAATAAATAATTTTAAAACTAAAATCGCTCAATCCTGATTGCCGGTAGTTATACATTATATCCCACTCATGCTACCTCCTACAAAAATTAATAAAGAAATCAAGTTATTATATGAACCAATTGAAAAAGAAAAGAAAAATTAATAAGGAGAATAATCTTTAATAAAGGTCAAATTAAAGAAGTTGGGAAAAACAGACAAGGAGAAAGAAAACGAGCACAGCTGTATAAGACATTATAATTTGTAAAGCTTTCCTGTAACCAATATAATTTAGAAGTACATACAAATGTATAATTAAGAGCTTTGACTTTTGGTCAAGGTGATACCGCAGGCAGTTATCAACAATCTCCAATGATTTCTATCTTGGTAATAGTTTGCTTCCTATGTTAATTGTTATTGTTGGAGGCAGAAACAGGTGATTAGTACATTATTTTGATTATCAGAGAAGGATTGTTCATTATCTGCCAAATGGCACCCAAGCAAGTTATACTAACTCCTTCCCTGACAGTGTTTGCAGCTGCTGAGAAAAATGTGATGGTTCTTTTCCTCAAGATTAGAGAAGATATAAAAGCTATTCCAGACACATTAATACTATAAATTCCAGAATGGATACAGCTAAGAACTGAATAACCTCAGTTGGATAGTTGTCACAAGTGGATACACCTATGGTTGACCTACTAAAGGTGGTTAAGACCCTTCAGGACAAAATAATGTCTCTGGAATCTCACTCTCACTGGGCAAGTCTACAGGTCATTGGAATTGCAGAGGAAGCTGAGAAGGCCAGATGGCTTGTTTAATCAAAGCTTTAATTTGGGACACATTAGCTTTGCCAGATGATTATCAGTTAGACAGTGAAAGGACTCACTGAATTTCAGTTTCTCCTTTTTGTACAACTAATAAGCTCTGACCATTTACTGGGAGGTTCCTTAGATTGGCCACAAGGAATGAAATCCTGAAGAAGGTTCGCTTGGCTTATGTAATCAAATGGGGAACTTAAAAATCTCAGATAATCTTTTTCCTGATTTTATTAAGGATGTTCAACAGCGCAGAATATTTAATAATGCAAGAAATAGCTCTTAAGAGAAGAATTCATGGTATTTAATCAGGTTTCCCACTATATTTATTCTGAAATTATCAAGCAGTGCACAAAAGCCATTTCCTCTGGAAGTTGAGAAATATCTCATTTCTTTAAGCTCCTGTTGAAAGACAAGGGTTTTCTCCCCCTTTTATGCATGTTTATTGTTACATTTACTTGTACTCAGGCAGTTAGATCAATTCATACTTTCTGATATACACTCAGCCCTTTCATTCATAACTAAACCTATACTTTCAATTCAAGTCATACAGTGAGCAATTCCACTCCACATGATCAGACCACCTTTGTTCAGATCTATTAGATCCTTCTCCTTTCTCTTCTTTACCTAAGCACACAAATTCATTTTTCTTTTTTCATTCATTAACTCATCTTTTTACCATATAGTTCTCCTACAGTTCCAAGTGACATCTTCCATACAACACACCAAGAGATCCATGAATATTGACTTCCACTGATCTTTCTGGCTTTGCCAACCAAGGCTTTCACATTATATTTTTAGTAGGATAGAGGAGGAGGAGACTGGATTAACAGCTTTAGTTATAGCCATACCAGTTTCAGCATTCAATGTCAATGATAAGGACACAAAACAGGTCCATTTTTATACATTTTGGGCAGTATGCCACAAGTGCAGTCAAAGTCCAACTTTACCCCAGCAAACTAACATTATTCCACACAGTAGGATTTCTAATATAAAGAGTACTTTGCAAGCCAATGTATTTTTGCCCACATCCCACCAACTAGGAGGTACATTTCATCTTGACTGCTGTTGTTGATCAAGTGACTCACTTAACCACTTGGTGCTTCTACTAACAGAAAAGATTCCTGACCTTGCTGCTGCCTTTATGAACACCAATGATCCATTTCCCCTGTCTATGCCATTACTTAGCTTCTTTTTTCAGACATTGCCCTACACTATCTGCTAATTATTAATATGCAGAAATTTGCTTGTCTCACCACTGGTTTTGTGAAAAGACACACTAACTTTAATTAGTGTTATACTCATCGGTAACCGGTATTCCCCCCCACCCAATTCCAGTAAGTTGGCAGAAGTTTTAATTAGTAGCATGTTCAGAGAGCCACGTGCAATTAAAATTGTTCAATCACCAGAGTCTTATGTTGGATTACAAGCCAAAGCTAAGTCAAGCTAGAGAGATGATGGGAACCTGCCTGCCCTACTTCTGTGTACTGAACACTATAATATAAAAAAGTGAACATTTTATGTATGTATTTATTTAATATATCATATTTATATAGCCGCCCATCTCACATTGTAATATGTGTAGGGGAGAACTGTACCTGCAAATACACATGAAACTTCAGTACCACTTCCTTTCTGCTACAAGTGGGCAGGTTTGATAAATTCTTTCATTCTCATTCTGATTTATATTCTGGGGAAATAATCAGGTCTCATCCAGTAACTTCTAAGAAAAAATTCTCTCCCAGATCAACTAATCTATTTCCACAGATACACCTCTATAGCCAGATGGTTTGTACAAGCTAATATTTGTGGTGAATTTTCCCAATTAGATATTTAATTATGAGAAGTCAATGATAGACAAACCTGTTGGGTGAGATTCTCTAGTAAAGATTTTCCAGCAAAGACAAAGTAACCTTGGGATAACCAACATGGGAAGAGGAATTATTTTTCCTACTTTATATAAACTATAAGCACAATCCATATGAGGCATGGGGAATAAATATTTAAATATATAATTTAAATAAATATTATTTAAATATTGAAACACTTTATACTGTTACCTGAATATGAATCCAGTGCTAAGCAGCTGCAGATTATTATTCAAGAACTTTAAAATCCATTAATTAGTATACCAGAAAGTTACTTTGTAATACTCATGTAATTATGGCATAATTTAAAATACCAGTAGTCAAAGTCAACTCGTTCATCATGTTTCTACATCTTTTCAAAATGCTTCCTTTACGTAAACTCATCTTCAATACAGTCAGGCTTCAGAGATACCTTAATGAATATTCCCTCTCTGAACTGATGGGATATCAAGCAGGCCATGGGAACATGGGGAAGAAACAGGACCACTTTAAAAGAGACATCTCAATTCCCAGTATGAGAAAAAGATTCAGAATAACTCTGTCTTGATTATACTAAATAGAAGTTGATCTGGAGAACTGCTTGAGCAATCTTCCAGGATTCTGTACTTTACCCTGCCAGCAATAAAGATCTTTCCAGAAGCCAAGCAGTTTGTTTCTTAAGGCTGCCTGCCTCACAAGACTTGACATCGAAGGATTGAAAACATGGATGCAGCAATATTGGGATTTCTTAGACAGTAAAAGCTAGATTGCTAATGGCCTCAGAGATACTCAAATTGCATTTCAAAATCAGACAAAAACAAACTCTTCTAGGCCTCCCATTTTAGTTGTCTTGCCAAGGTAGTCAATATGTTATTGATTTTTTGAAGACAGAGAAAGCATTAAGATGCAGCCACCACCCATGCTTTCTGTATAGAGTGCGAGACCAGGAAAAGTCACCCTCCATGGCCACGTATCTACACAGGAAAAAGTAAGTAGAACAATCAAAATTAAACAGCTGGTTCAGACAGCAGAGAAAAAGTAGGTTTTAAATAAACTGAAACATTATTCATATTTATATATATATTTAGGTCCTAATTAATAAATTATCTCAAGTGCATTATATTACAATATGATGTGAAACCAAGCCTCAGCTTAAGCAGGAACCTAATAATTAACAAATCAGACATCTACAAATAATGGGTAACTATTACCACTTCAGATACCATTGTTATCAGGAACTTAATATTCCAGCCACCCTGGAAACTACACAGACCATTTTCAATCATGATCTGGGAATAAATCCTGGAAATCAGTTTGTTAATATATTTTTACTAATTCTAAATTGAACAGCTGAAGTTTGAAAACTCTGATTGACCATCCTTTTTTTTTTTGGTGCTGGAGAAAAACTAAGAGCTGTGATGAAGAATGCAAAATGCCTCCATCAAAGCATCTTATAGGGACATCAAAAATGGAATGGGTATAAACAACTTCAGCAGGAGGAATTTGAGAATGATCTTCCACTGATCTCTGAATTTCATAAACACTAATGCTTCGAAGGGTTTACATAGGAATAAGGCAGCTAATTATTGTCTCTTGCTTTAGGGCATGTCTCGTGTTCTCTACAGGTATCTCTGCTACTGTTTTTTTTCCCCTAACATGTTGTCTCTTGAAAGCTTCTACTATAACAACTTGCTGATCTTCTCCAAAGCATCCCAAGTATACAGTACCTACTTTATATTCAGAAAGAAATGCAGTTTAGCTTCTGAAAAGATGTCCTCTAAAAAGAAACAGCAGTTGATAATACACTATATGCTGTGCAAGTATATACTTTTGTAGAAAATTATTCTGTAAGCTGAATTATTTATTTATTTGTTCGTTTCTCACATTTCTGCACTGTCCATCTTGCAAGCGACTCTAGTATTTATCTTAGGTGCAATATGTATGTTTCATAAAGTTGGTATTTTACAAACTGAAAAAAAGACAACTCATTACAACTTGTTATTGTGGAAACAACTAAAATATTTGAATTTTCATTGTAGAATACTGTCCTTAACAGTTATCCTACCATCTTAATTGGAAGTGATTATTTTTCTAAAAGAAAAATTTAACCTCCAAATTAATATAACCACAGTCCCAGTACCAAAATTTGCACTTTCATGGAAACCAGGAAAACATACAGCTCCTATTAAAGTTTCTTTAAAATAAATAAATATTTGGGAATGCATATTAATAGCTTATTTTGATAAATTGTTACCTGATTAAAAAAACACTGATCTAAATCACATGTGTGTATATATATATGTGTATGCATATATATATAATATATACGTATGTATATGTACATATATGTAAAATATATAATGTACTGTATATGTATATGTATATAATTTTATTAAGCTCTGATCTAAATCTAGACAAACAAGGAGAACCATCCTTTCACTCCAGGTCCTCAAATGTTGTCCTGCCTTTGTAGTTATTATTTGTAGTTATTGACAACACTTATTTCAGTTCTCTGAATTGCACAGAAAATTCAGGGCAGCCCATGTCTAACTCCATGCTGAGCACTGGAAGCACAGAGAAGAACAATACGGTCCCTGGAAGCCAAATTTGCACCGCCTAAAATAAACAAGTAAAAAACAGATTCTCCTGCACTTGAAGGAAGGATAATGCTACCTAGTCTATATTTTTATATTAGCAGATGTAGATTTGGATCCAGGAGAAGATATTACAGTGATGAGCAATCTCTTCCCCCTAAATTATATACATTCCTTAACAGAAAACTACCTATGGTCAGTAAGAGCAGATTTTTCTTCAGGAGGACTGCAAGGTCTGTTGAGTTCTGATACACAAAACAAATTCTTAGTTGAGAATTCTTTTGTTGATAGCCTAATTCAACCATTTTTTTGAAACAGATTAAAGCAGGACCAGGGACCTTTCCTGCACCGAGGCACACCTTTCCAGCCCTTGGGGGAAAAAATCTAAACTTCTTACAAGAGAGTCTCAAAATCTTGCCAAGAATAAAAGTCTCAGAAGATGTTGGCAATTTTAATTTTTTTGGGGGGGTGGGGACCGGGAGTTCAACACCAGAATGAAAACAGTACATGAATAGAAAACAGAGCCACACTAATGTTCTACTATTGACATTGCATGAATTAATCCCTCTCCCTGGCACATTCAATACTGCACACAAACATTTTCACACATACAAAAATACAGTCAAACCTGAAGATTTTCTATCCAATAAGGAAGGATCAATAATAATAAATCAGCTGTTCCATCTTTATGTTGGCACACCATATTTGACTTTCACAGTAGAACAAAAGTTAGTTACTAAATTCGGGCACAGAGGAAGTTTCACTGTCATTTCAAAGTTAGATGAACTAAGATAATTAGATGAGAGAAGGACTTACAGTACAAGCCAGCAATATTAAAGGCAGTGATACGCAGTCACATCACTTCTCCAAGCTTAACATGGCTATCCTCCCTGATGAAAACACAAACACAAAACCCCCACCCCCAGTCCACTGGATCAGTACTTAAAACATTGGAACATAGAGTGAGGCCAACTAAATAACAGCAGTTAGCCAATTTGGCTTGTCTTGGAAAGCTAAACTGGGTTGGACCAGGTTAGCATTTGAATGGAAAATTCCTGGGTTGTAGGCTTAACTGCAAAGATGAAAATCATCTTGGAAGAAGGCATTGGTAAACCACTTTCATATTATTGCTAAGAAGGATACACGAGCATGTCTATGAAGACACCAGGATATAAATTTGACTCAAAGAAGAATTCACTTTGAAAAGCTTAGAGTACAGCTATTTGAAGAAGCCTTTCTCCTCAGTGAGAAGCCAAAACCTATAGATTCAGATATTTTAAATAAATCGTCTTCCCTGACATGGATGCCCTTCAGATCTGTAGAGTTCAGCTCTAAGAGTTCCCAACCATTCCAGTCATTATTAAGACTTCTGGGAAATGAAATCCACAAATCTGGACACTGCCACATTTAGGGAGAGCAGACCACTGAATTAATGGGTGCTACTTTTATTTACGCACAAACTGCAGCCAATTAATTCTACTGTTGGGTTAAAATAACTAAAGAAGGCTATTCCATATATTTGTTTGATTCAAAGGCTTACATTAAGCAAAGAAAATGAGGCATTTTTTCTACAGTTTCATACAGTGTATTAGATATTCACTTCAAAAGTGATTCCAGTATTAATCAGAATTTAGAATATTTTACGTTTCTGATCTACCTTTTGAACAATAAAGGGCAAGGACAGAGGGACCCATCCTGAGAGCTCCCTACAGATAAGTATGACAGGACTGTTTTAAAATCAGATGAAAATGTGTTTATCATATGTGAATATATACAGACACTTAGAGAAACAAAAGCCTGATATAAAGGTGAGCTGGCTATGCAACCCCCCACCCTTCCACACACATACTTAAACAAGGATGATTACCATTCAGAGTAGTTTTCTCAGTAGGATATAGGGTGAAAGTGAGGAACTTAATGGGCCATGAATCAGGCCATTTGGCCATGTCTGAAAAGAGGTGTTTTTGAGTAGTTATTTATCTAGGACAACTTAATGACTACACATCATCACTTAAAAGTTGATTGAAAATATGTTCCTTCTTTGGAAATGATGGAAAACTTAGTCCATCTACATTTTGACTAAGGAAGCAAATACAAATTGCCTGTTACTGCAGATAAAAATCCATGATTTCTAATAAGAATAAAAACACAAACTTAACAAGAAATAGTTTGCATTACCATACATGAAAGCAGTTTGTTAACCAACTGTTGCCAAGATCTAGAGCTCTGTCCCACACCCCCAAAAATATGTTTTCCTTCCCCCTTGAGACAGGAAGAAAGTAGAAAATCACTGCCTACACAGCCATCTTTTGGGCATGCCGTCAAATCCAGTTCACCACAGTTGCTGTCCTCACATGAAGTCAAGAGATGCTGCTGTTGAGAAGGCAAGACAATTCTTTCTTTTCAAAGCTGCCTGTCTCTCTCCTCACCCAATGTGTGGATCCCTTGCTACCTTGCTAATTAAGCTCTGGTATGAGGATATATCCTCAATGACCTGTGGCCAGGCTACCTTGGAGCTAGAGGAAGGGGACTCTACGGGTGATTCCATTGACAAAGAAAAGAAATCACACTAAGTTAAAATCTGAATTATTAGAAAGAACATACAGTAATACACTAAGACCATGTTTATATTAAAGATAAAAAGTGTCAAAAGGATAAAATTTGTTTTCAAATTAAAATTGTGCAGGCCTCATTTAGGCATTAATTAAAACTACTTTTAGGCTACTTAAATCATCAAGACATTAAACAACTCCCAGCAGCAATATACTACATAACAAAACAGGAATAATCATAATATCTAATAAAGAATATCAGAATTAAATGATAATGCTCCAGTCATAGAACCATAGTACTGTATATCATCAGAACCTTGAACGCATCTCGTATCTAGGTATCTCTACCAATTCATACCTTGGTCTCTGAATATTCTTTGAAAGAACCAGGGTTTCATCAACTTCCTAAATGCCAGGAGTGAGGGTACAAATCTTATTTCTGGTAGGAGGGCATTCCACAGGAAGAGAACATCTCTGAGCCCTCCTACCATACTGCCATGGCAAATATACCTTAAGCCACTAACAAACCATAGCAACAGATTAAAAAGAAGAACTGCATTAGTTGAGATTACAACATACACCCATTGTTGGAATTGCTCCCAAGGGTCAGATGCCAATGCCTCAGTGAAGTGCACAAGCAAATTCATGTTGCATACTGATTGGCTAAGATAGTCACATTATATGGAATACAGGAATCTAAAATGTTATACATGAAGAGTTGCACTGATCTAGTTATCTCTCCTGTGTTCTGTTTCCTATCTTTGTCCTTCATGTCTATGTAACTGATTCATTTAATATTACAGTGTTGGGACTATTTTATTCTATAACAATACTTCACAAGGAATGAGAATTCTCAACAAGCATTCCCTGCAGGCACTTCTTGGGCAGGTAGATTCTATTCAGAGTAGGCAGAGATAGCTAAGCCTCAAGCCTCAATAATACAAAATATTATTGTATTTCTTCAGCTTGCATTCTTTACTCAGATCTATTCTTAAACTCCATTTTTAAATCTTACTTGGAATTATTCTGGTCTGATTATAAAGAATATGGTTGAAGAACCAATGAGATAAACAACATATGGATTCTGTTGCCTAAACAGGCAGAAATTTATACCAATTTTCCTGAACACGAAACAAGTCAAACAAGAGTGTTTGGGGAACCCTAGTCTAACCTCTGACCACAACCTGCATAAAATTCAGTGCACACAGAATTGCAGATGAGAAGCATCTGTGTGCTTATCTATATTCACTCTGAGGAATTATTCCAATACTGTTATCTTTTTGGAAGATGAAGAAGCTCTTTCAAAGAACAGATAGAAAACTTAGTAACATGACATTGAAGAAAATGATTTATGAACTGTAGGCTGTGGTCCTTTGATGAGGAACTACTAACCTTCCCAAAGGAATTCAGCAGAATGAGGAAAATACTTCATGTTTGCCAAACAATCTCTGGAGTTTTATGAATATTTGCTTGATAGGTATACAACCTTAAGAACCCCACTCTCCAAAAATAAGCCCAAAGAAAAGGTTTCTCTCACCTACTATCACCCACCAACTATTAATCCCTTCTTTGGTTTTTAACTGGGTTTTAAAAGAGGTTATTGCATTTTATTGATTTTTGAATTTTGTTTATTGGTTATATTATTTGGTTGGTTTTAATTATGTGAGCCACCCAGAGTCACAAACTTGAGATGGGCGGCTAAACAAATAATAAAATAAAAACAAATAAAATAAAAAATAAACATTAAAATAAAAACCACATAAAACTGTGCATGTGGTTTCAAAACTCAAAAGTTACCTGGTATGCAACTGTAAGCTGGGAGAAAGCAATTGGAAATGTCTACCTACTTAGGTGTCAGCTCAGAGAAAGCTAGCTAACAGCATATTTCTCCCCATTAGATGCTGCCAAGTTAATAATTCAGGATAGCCTCTTTTCAGTGTAGATTTGCTGCAAATAAGGAACTCATGCACAAGTCAATTTCTACCTATATATGTAATTCACTACATTGGCTATAAATATGAGCTACCTTTTACTCAATTATTTTGCCAGGAAGTTCCCTAAGTGATTTTATAATACCTTGCAGTATCATTATGCTTTATATTTGCTATTCATCCTTTTCCTGAAAATATTCAAGGTAGAATCTATTAGAACAGGCCTGTTGTGCAAAGTAGGCCACCAAAGCTCAGCAGGAATAATATCTTAGCAAAGAAAATCCAAAAGGCTGTACAGAGAAATTGGGCTTTGAAGAAAAAATTGAACATACCCACACCCAGCCCAATACACTATTCTACCTTAGTTTTCAAGTATTAATAAGGTTAGAAATGTAGCACCCCAATAAAAACAGCAACAGATTTATAAATAAACTTGCTATAAGAAATTAATTAATATATTGGAAATGAAGAGGAGGAGTAAGAAAAGGCTACGAGTTATAATGATTTTTGGTTAATCAATAAACTGCTGGTTTTTAGAGGGGGGAAATAGCTGAGGTGTTCACTGATTTTATTTGGTTAATAAATTAATTGGGGGGAAACCCAAGGATCTAGATTTCGTCAATAAATTAATTGTTAAAAATTAAGACGGGGAAGAGCAGCTAGATTGTGCAGTGGATTTTATTTTGCTAATAAGTCAATACCTGAATAGTTCCTGTTTGAAGGGATTTTTGTTAATACTATTAAAATGGTCAGCTCCTACAACTGCTGTTCAAATTATGAAGAACAGAATGGGACTTTTTAATGCTTTTTTTTTTAAGTTCTAATAGGAAGTCAATGCTCAAATGAAAATTAGCAGGTGGCTTCGTATTTTGAAAGGATGAAAAACAAATCTAAAACAGATGAATACAGAAGTGAGAAAACTGACACTATATTTCGAAACTGTGCCTACATGTAGATATACCGTTATTATCCTGCATATGATTTGGATAACAAATCACAAATATCTTCATTTGCGAATGACTACAGGACTTTCATTATGACTCAAGAAAATGCACCTTCAATAAAACTAGAAAGAACATATGAGGACTCAAGACTACTGATTGCCAATTAATTTGAGGTAAAAACAGAGTATCCTACTTAGTCATCAACCTCGGGGATTTTCCATCTAAGCTCAACAAGGCATAAACCAGCAACATTTCTGATCTAAATGAATGATGAACCTACACTGCTTAATTTTGTATAAACTTTCTCTTCAATGCTAAAATTTTAAAATATAATTACTCTTCAGGAAATGGCAATTTAAATTAATAAATGAACATTAGGCATGAGTAAAATGTTTTGAATCACACCATTTAAAATTGAAAATGCCCCTACTCTGAGAAATGCTGTGGTTTGAATGCAAACTGTTCTGATGGCAGAACGGGCTGCTTCGGACACTGGAAGTGTCCCAAAGCAGTTCTGTCTGACAATGAGATGCTCCGAATACAAAACCCTTCCGGAATTGCTTGCAACAATCCATTTTGTGATCAAAATGGACTGCTTGCAATCAAAAGAATATATGTGACATTCAGAACAGTTTAAAGTGAAACATTTTACACCTCCCTAGTGGACATGTTTGACTCCACATTTATGTTACTAATGCTATATATATTAAGGCAAGTTAAATTACTGATTAGATTTGACTTGATTCTATTTGATTTGATTTAGGTGCCACCTAACTTTGAACTGACTCTGGGTGGCTCTCAATACAGGAAAAAAAAACAAAATAAAAACACAGTACAAAATAGTTTGGGGGTCGCATAACTAGTCAGCATGCCAGAGTTTCGTTCATCAATCGCTCCACCAACTAAGAAGGACCATGCACCACCCGGAGAATAGAGAAACTGCTGTCAATCCTCTCCTTGTCTGGGCTGGTTGAGGTTTCCCATGATGAATAAATGGACCTCACATCCCCTATTCTTAGTTATAGGAACCTATAAAGCTGGATTATACTGAATTGTTTCACTGGTCCCCACTAGCAGCAGCTCTCCTGCTTTTTAGATTAACTATGAGAATCTTACAGTCTCTAAGATTGTCTCATATTATCCAGCACAGCTTTTATACTCACAATGTTATGGTGCCACATTAGCCTATACTGACCCATATTATATTTTGAGTATATGCTACATTATCCAGCAATATTTATGTTTAAAAGTTCATCAATAATTTTAGGACATTTCAAGTGGGAATTTAAAATATCAACATCAACATTTTAACTAAACATAATGGAGATCATGAAGGTTGTAAGGCATGGAGACACTAAAACACAAGGTGACATTCAGCTTGTTCTAATTTTGAATTCATCTATCACAAGGTACTCCAAAGTGGCCAGTATTGACCCCCTAAGGTCGATGTGACTATCCCAGGGGTTGATGTTATTACAATTACTACTACTACTACTATTATTATTATTCGTACTATTAGTCAAAGTAGTATTTATTAAACTATTTTCATATAATAAATGTTTGGAGGTTTGCGAACAATCTGAAACTTCATGAAGAGGTCAATGAGCTGAAGAGTTTGGGGACCCTTGATCTATCATCACTGAAATTTATAACAGAGCAGAACTCTGGCATGTCTTTCACAAAATTTTCTTGCAGTTTTCAGCTGGATTAAATTGCAATCCAATACACAATTAGTTGGGAATAAGGTCTACTTAATTTTTATTTATTTACTCATTCATTCATTTCTTCATTAATTCTACTTGTAAATACTGAGAGTGGTTTATAACCATACAGATACATAACCAACCACACAATTATTTACAAAACATGGTAAAAAACTAAGAGATAATTATAGAAAATATAAAACTACCATCATGGACTTCCAGGGAGGATTCATGGTGAACTAGACGTCCCTGAAGGAGCAGGAATGGCTCTGAGGTGGCGATCAACAGCCAGATTGTGAATTCTGGCTGGTGAAATCTCTCTGGAAAAAGGAGATTGTGAGATCGCTCGCATGTACTCTGGACAGCTACTTCTTGTCAGTAAACTGCGGTAACCAATTTTGCAATTGGCTCATTAGTCGAGCGGCTGGGAGTCAAGGGATTCCAACTAAACTCACAGCCATAATGTAGCCTATACAGACATAAGGTTCACCAAGCCTCATTTCTTAATCACTTTTGGAAACTGCTTGTTAATTGCTTTTTAGTTATTAGGAACCTTTGCAACAGCACGTTTTTAGAGCACTGGGTGAATTTCCTTCAATACTTAGCAAAAGAAGTTTTAAATACAAGTTTAAGGACTTAACTTAGTAAAACTTAATAAAAGGGGGAATTAGAACATTGATTTTGGAAAGTTACAAATGGGCTAAGGGTCCAGATGGATTTGAAATACGATTTTGAAATTAATTATAAGAATCCTTCCCATGGGAAAACGCTGTTGCTTTGAATTCTTAAAAAAAAAACATGATAGGATGGGAGGTTGAAGGTTGGACACTAGAGGGACCAGAAGGAACTAAAGATTACAATTAAAGGAGAAGCATTTTATATTGTTGTTTTAAAGTTTATGTTACCCAGATTGCTAATTTTAATATTTTTTTTTCTTTGTATAAATATACCCTGAGCAAGCCCCTTAGCATATTTTGATTTAACATTGTCTTTTAGCCAATTTTTTTGTACTTTTCCTAATTGTCCTGATATTGTCAACTTAGTTTTGGATATTTTGGATATTTCAATACTAATTTCCTGTGCTGGTTAATGACCACAATAAAAACTAATATAATTAAAGGAGAACACTTAAATCTGACTTACTAATATAGAATGAAGCAAAAATATTTTAACATTGGATATATTGAAGGATATTTGTGAACAATGGACCCAGAAGTTAATTTTAAGAGTCTCTACCTCTATTGATAGATTGTGCTTGAAAGATGTTATGGAAGAGGAACAAGTTTTACTGGACAAGACTGAGACTGATGTGAAAGTGGATTTAAAAATGACAGGCTACAAGAATAATATGGAAAAAGATGGTACACTGGATATACAAATGAAACTGGCTGATGTCTTAATAATTAAAAGGGATATACAAATAACAAGCCAAGAGAGTGATGTGGATAACTTTCCTATACTGGATTTACAAAACAGGCTTGTTAAAGTTTTGAAGGATTTTGTGAAAAGGGACAAAGAAAAAATGAGAAGAAATCAAGTTCTAGGACTGTATTTAAAGAGATTAAAGATCAAGATTGCTAAAAGTAAAAGAAAGGAATATAAAGTTGATTTATTTGATCAAGGTTAAAACAGATATGTTGCTATCTCTCGTAACCCTTAATGGACTTTTGCTGACCAGGATTGAACAATGAGGCTTTAAAGATTTGTTTATAGATAAAAGATGAGATACAAGAAGAAGAGATCATTTGCTGTATTTTAAGAGAAGGTGAAAGCAACTAAAATTGTTTGTAGTTGTTATGAAGGGGGAAGTCATTTCTTTGTTTTTTTTTTCTTTTTCTTTATATTATTTTTTCTTTCTTTTCTATTTTTCTTTCTATTTTTTCTTTCTATTTTTCTTCATTTTTTTTTAGTTTGCATTAGTTCTTATTTTTTTTAATTGTAATGCTTAATAAAATTGCTATTAAAAACACCATGATCAGTAGATAAAATTAAAAAAACAAAGTACCAAAGCAAGACAAGAAATCCCTGGAAAACCTCTCTCAGAAAGAACATAATGGATGGGCCAATCCAGGCAGGAGGAAGGAGTCCTGCAGGCACCTAATGCCAAGCCATATAGGGCTTTCTAGGTGAAAAACAAAACTTTAAATTTCACCCAGAAACCCACTGGCAACCAATCTAGGGTCAAAGCAAGAGGTAATGTGCTCTTGACAGTTGGCCATTTTGTACCAACTGAAGTTTCCAAAGGGACTTCAAAGGTAGTGCCATGTACAGCATTGGATATGATAATCCTACTGTATCAGGCAGCTCTTATTCATGCAGGTACTGCCTCAATGGCAATTCCAAAGCTTCACTTGCAAAATAATGTACTGATTTACACCAGTGCTCCAATTTCTATACTGCTTCTTTCTCTTCAAAGTACTGTACATCTGTAGTATTAACCTATGAAATACTAAAAAGGTTGGTCACTATTGTGTACTGTAATTTTTACAAGCAACTGAAAAGGTTGTTATCTTTATTATTCATGTGTCAAAAGCATATTCATTAGAATAAAAAGAGAAGAGGAATCTTAATGTCTTTTCACAGATGTAGAATTTTCCTGGGATATTTTTCCAGATATAATTCTTTTCCATTAAAAGATAGAATGACTAGCAGATTAAGTAGTATATGAAGCCATTTCAAACAAAATTCTGGCACGTTATTTCAGGGTTTAAATAACATACCCTCTCTTCAAATTTGATTTTTATATTGCTGGGTATACTAAGTCAGGCAAGAAATAGAGATACTACAGGTTAGTATCAAGTTGTGACTTTGTAAAATTAAAGGAATCCAACACTCAGTCATCTTAAGGGAACTCTCACATGAATAAATGAGTAAGATAAAGTTAAAATCTTTCCCAAATTGGGCTCAACTCCTGGTCACTTCATGGACTTATCCATGTAATGTTCTTGATGACAATACGGAATTACAGCTTCGCAATTTCTAGCTTCATCCACGTGCCTTTAAACAAAAGCTAAAATTTACTGTATTCATTGGTTTCCTTCTTCCCAAATACTTACAGCCAAAGGCTCATTATGTACATGGGCAATCCATTTTAAAATATTTTAAAATGTATTTAAGAGCTTATATTTTTGTGGAGCAAAGATGGCTTGGTAGTAAAGCAGAAGCATTATTATTAGAAATACTGGAGGAATACCAATTTGAATATCACATACTTACTCAACAATACAAAACTTCTTCCATATTATTAGGGTACAGTTTTTATAATTCAGGTCCTCATTGAATTATGATGCTTTTTATTAAAACCTTAAAGGCTGAAAAGCAAATTCTAGGAGTCCTTTTTTTTTCCTTATGTCATTCTTCCTATCACCCTACTGAGAAAATGTTTTTAAAGGTTTAGAAAAATCTGAAAATTGTATGAAAAAAGAGTGTTTCAGAATGAAAAAAAAAATGTGCAGAATACTTATATGTCATGTAATACTTATATGACACTGCATTACAGTGTTGGTATGGAAAACTGCTGAATAAGTCAGGGGATAGAATTTCCACAAGTGAAAGGCCTTACTAAGTTTCAGAAGTTATTTCAGAACACTTTCAGAAATTGTTATGAGATCATCTAAATATATAGAACTTTTGCTGAAGTGGAAATGAATCTGAAAGCAATGAATGCTTACACACACTCATCCTATTCCTTTTTTTTTTAAAATGATATGGTTAAAAACAACATTTGCATGTGCAGGGTTTATAAAATAGGAGTAAGCAAACGTCTTCTCACTGCCTGTTGCTCTGTTTCTTAAATGCAGTGAAACATACTTGCTTCTGCTGAAACATAAAGTCTGATGTCCCTCAAACTATTCATTGCTAAATAGTGGAGTCCAATCTTCATATGGAGGAAGACTTAGAATCCATTTCTGACAAAACATGGTTAGAAGCAATCCCTCCTCTCTCCCGAATTCATATGCATATCCTTAAGAACTGCAAGACCCCAGGAGTAGATTTCGAGAGGGGTGCTGCAAAAGGGAAAAGAGCAGCTCTGCAACATTAGATTCCACCCACCATAGCCAGTGAAGCTCAGACTAGGATCAGAGAGCTCCCAGTTCAGGTCCTTGACCATGAAGGTTATTGGATGGACTTTGGGGCTCACATTCTCTCAGCCCAACCTTCTTCATTGAGAGGATACCATAGGTGAGAGCCTTAAGCTCCCAAAGAAAACATGGGATATTAGTGCATTATTAACTGTAGTACAAAGTATTATTAACCAACTCTGTGACAAGTTCTTACTTTTGGAATTCTTTACCATCGACTGTCATTTTGAAATATTGCAACAATAAGAAAATCTGTCACCTTAATTATGAAGAAAAAAGCTATTCGTGCTGTTACTTAATTTTGAAAAACAGTAAGAAGTATTTTGGCAAATAACATAAATAGCAAAAAGAAAGAAAAACCTCAACCCTTACTGTAGGATGACGTTCTATGCACATAGTTCCTATTTGTATCCAGTATCCCAAAAGAATTCAGAAACTTTTTTCATGAACAGTGTTGAAATACAACATCATTTATAAATTTTGTGTGGATAATTACAAACAAACAAAAAAGAAAGTTTCCATTTCAGCTAAAACTGCAAGAATTATATTAAAAAAAAACAGGTTTTTCTGCAACTCTAGAAGCAAACAACAACAGTTGATGATAGTTTGTTTCAAAGACAGGAATATAGCTACATGTCAATCCTTTCTAAAATTATCAAAATGCATGCTGCATACTTTGTCTATGGGTATTACAGAAATTTAGCCCTGCAGCTGCTAACCCATGTTTATTTATATGTGCTTCAGACTTAATGAAATTAATGGTACCTCTCCATTCACCTGGTTTGGTGAAGGATTGTACCCATGACTTTTATGCAGGCTTTTAAAATCCTTTTAAAATGTACTATTACAGTCCTAGTTATAATTCTCCATCCCTGAAGTGTTTATGGGTTTTGATTTTTATAAGATACAACAAGTATCAAATACTAGCAGCCGCAACAGTCAGAATAACAAGTTTTACCATGACAGTTTCTCAAAAGAAGGCATATATTCCAGTGGTCATAACACATGTGGTTTACAGTATTTTTATATAGTGATGATTCTACTTATCAAACAATACTCAAGTTTGCTTTATGTATTAAACCATGAATAATACTTAAAGAATAAGGAGGGTTAATTTTAAGTTAACCCTCAGTAGTCACCCAATTTCTTTCATATCCCGTTCATGTAATAAAAATGAAGATTATAGCACATTCCTCTCTCTCTCTTTCTCTCTCTCTCTCTCCACGCACACACACACACATTTTCCAAAATGACATTGTATTAAATATTATTTCTGTATGAAGCTGCAATTTATGGAAAAAACACCTGCCAACAGAAGGGATATTTTAGCTCTGAATAAATGGATTAGAGACTTCCAAGGTTAACCTTGACAAAGCTAAACTTATTCCCCATGGGCCTCTATGAAAAAGGTCCTGTCTTATAGCTCTATAAAAGGTGGAATTAAAAAAAGCAAAGATAACAATGGACTAGTAGAATGCATCCTGGGAAGGCTAGCCTCGGTAGTTTTTGAATGGTCACAACCCCGTGACAGCCATTTTATGACAGCATCCATAACATGATATCAAATTCCAAGTGGTCCTAAAACTTTATTTGTCCTACCCTATAAAAGGTACTTGAAGATTGTCATTTAAGATCTTCAGTTATAGTCAGGCTGCTATAGGCAGAGGCATTTCCTTTAGATATCTGGATATTGTAATTTAGAGCTTTAAAGATACCATTGCTTGAATCAATACCTGAAGTCAAGTGCCAATCACTGTAATACTTTCAAAATGTCTCCAGTATTCTTTTATCTGACTATGTCAGATAATATTCTGGCTGCTGAATTCTATGCTAACTGAAGATTCCAAATAATTTTTAAGAGTAGGCTCATATATAACACATTACAATAATCTAACCATGAGGTCACCGTCAGCTATCTCTCTATATAAATAATCATAATAAAAGGTAAAGAAGTTATTTTACCCTGCCAAGGGTCAAATAACAATACAAGAATAAGGAGTACTCCGTGCTTAAAAAAAAAAAAAAAAACAGCAGTTGAGCTTGACCCCTGATGGCAACAATACAGAAGTACGTGCTATTACCTTCTTCCAGTGTTTTTTTTTTCCAACTTTCCAGTCCAATCTACAACCATGTGATTTCCTGGTAATCTCTCATCCAGGTACTAACAGGTCTGGCCCTGCTGAGCTTCTGAAGGTCAACTAAATTCAACTAGGTACCTCCAAGCTATTTACCAGTTATTTTGGAAATGTCCAGCCTAATTTCCCAATCCCTCCAACTTGACAGGATTCTATATCTTCACCTGATTGAGATACAGACAGAAATAAAGCTGTATGTCCTCAATATACTGACGACATTGCATTCCAAAAGCTTTAGTGATCTTACTCAAGTTTCATACAGATGTTGATGAATATGAAAATAAAATGGTTACTGGGATCTCATAATAATAGTACCAAGGGTCAAACAAAATCTTGCCAGTGCTATTTGTGAAACTAACTGTGCCTCTACACCCAAAACAGACATAGGCTCAACAGACAGCTGGGCAACCATATTCTGAAGCAAATGAAGTTTCCAAATCATCTTTAAAAATGACACCATGTATAACCCAGCCTTATCTTGTCCAGTATCTGAACAAGTCACTGTAGACTGCTCTGCCATCTTTAAATCTATAATTCCAATTTTGCTACCGCCCATCTCCCCCAATAGTTCTTGCAGTACCCTACTGCCTAAGCTAGTTAAAAGACATTTGTAGCTAGTTACTGATGGCCAAGGAGCTCCTGAAGGTGTAAACTTGGTTCTCCAGATGGAATGTAGTTCCAATACCAGACTGATTTAAACTCCATTTAGATTGGCAGATTTCAACAGGCACAGCAGTTCCTCCTTATCTGGATAAATTTTGTTTCCATTCATCTTTCACTCACCTCCAGGAATTAGAACTGGCAGGAAATAGAAACAGAAGTATATGTTATCCACATTCTTTTAACACTGCCATTCATCATTCTGGGCAGTACCCTCAGATTTTCTTCTGTGCACAACTATTTCAACTCCTTGGCCAAGAACTCCTTGGCCAAGACTGGATAGAACCTAAGGCTAGTACAGAGACACACTTCCTTGTACATTTCAGTCCTTCAACGTGATTATGTCCGTATGTTCAAAGGAATGTCTTCAGAAATGCTGCTTGCTAGAAACTTCTAGAGTTTCAGTATTCACAGAACTGTCATACCTATGGAAATCCGCTGACTAGAGCCACAGAACAAAGTTGCTTGACTGAAATCAGAATCCATTCTACATTCAGAATTAAAAAAGCTTACACAGAGATAAAATGATAAAAGGCGGATATGGAAACAAACTAAATATATTAAATATTTGCAAAATGTATAGGCATTGTTCGAGTTAAATTGTAAATTTAAAATGTCAGGAACACAACCCCTTCAAAAGCATCTACCATAGTAGTGTAAAGCGTGTACTCTTGGGGGAGATGGGCGGTAATTAAATTTGAACAATAAATAAATAAATAAATAAGTAAGTAAGTAAGTAAGTAAGTAAGTACTTAGGCTATACATCTTCCTTCTTCTGAAAAGGGAAAACCCAATGTCACACCTTATACGAGGTGATAACAAGTAAAATAAAATCAAGTTAATTTAAAACTCTTATGTGGCATGACATTTAATTCATGCACTTTCAATATATATCTTACAAGCAGATAGTACATGCTTTCTTTCTAGAGATGATGCAAATTGCAGGTATGAAGATGGAAATATTAACCTATGTTCTACTTTCATCTTGAAAGTACTTTAAAAATTACAACCACATGTTTCACAATGATTAAAAAAACGCCTTACTTTTGACACTGTTAAAGCATTGCATTTGATTTTGCTTGGACAAGATAGCATCTTCATTTTCCAAAGAGCCATTTCTATAAGATTTTAGATAATTTTTAGTCTCTTAAATAAGATTTACAACAGAACATAAAAACAAATAATATATTATCTTGTACAATCCCCAGTTCACCTCTGTTTAATAGCAAAGAGATGCTTTTAAAATTTTCATTTACAGGAAAAAAACTTCATTTTAAAATGAGATTTTTACCCATTAGTCTTAAACCCAATGGCAGGGAATTTAAGTGGCTTCTCATAAGGAGACAGGGATTCTGTCAACTTCCCTACCATAACTCAAACCATTACCAAGAAGCCTCCAACCATGAGGAATAAATTAAGGAAGGGCAAGAGGCTATGGAAAGAAGCATAAGAGTAAAAGTTCCTCAGTTCTGAATTTTGCTACATTCATGAAAAAAGACAAGGACCCAAGTGCAACACCTTTTCCATATTCGTACAAAGTACAAAAGACAATATATCAAAACTTCTAAGTTAGCAGTTTAGTTAAATGTGTTACTGTTTTCACACTCAGCCCTGTCACATAAAAGGAGGAAAATGCTCCTTTGGTGAACACTATGCATTTGTGCTAACCTGCAAAAGAGTGGATGTATGCGGAGCATCGCCTTTTCAGTATCTTTATGAATCAGGAGGAAATAGGTCTCAATTGTTATAGAAAAGATGAAGTAATATTAGAGAATGAGAGACAAGCATTTAAGTCAGGTAGTACTGCAATCTGCCCTGGGAAGGAAGAATGCCAAACCTATTCAGTTCATAGCCACTCGTTAACATGAAAGTAAAACACAACTAAAATGTCTTTTAAACCCATATAATTAAAAAGCAACTTAAAACTAGGCACAAGAGGATGGTAAAAGTATACATTCATCAGGGATATCTTCAATATTCTTGTGCCTTAACTTGGAAGTTCTGGAGGCTATGGGGAATACAGGCTATAAGCCAAAAACAAAACAAAACAGCAACACCAAAGGAGTGTAAATAAGCATGCGTATTTGTTCCTGGTAAAATGAATATTTGAACATTAAAAACAACCAGTAACATTTTCTTGGATATATTTAGGTATTAAATATTTAACAGTTATTGCCTAATAATCAGGAATCATGTTTTCATTATTAAACAGCAGTACTGTATAACAACTCTTTTTAAAGCCCTGTTGCCAATGGATGGTTCTCACTTCATTTTCAAAAACCCGGAAGATTATCCACTGTTCAAGAAAGTAGCATTGCCAGTAAATATGTGCAGTTCTGGACATATGCCTCTGCCTCAAAGCAAGAAACATGTGAAAGCAAATCATTTTGTTTCCTGCAAAATATGCTAGAAATGAGTGTAATCCGGCACTAAACCACTTGGGTGGTTACTTTTCAGCCTTTCTAGAATGACAGAGCTGGAAAAATCTACTACAAACTGCAGAATAACTACTGTACATGTTTCCGTATGTTCAAAATACCCTCCTTCGGTCCTACACATGTGTCGTAGTTCTAAGAAAAACTGAAGCCTATCTTGATAGACAGTTACTGGAAAAGAATGAGCAGGCCCTGTTCTCTTCATACAGGGTAACATATTTTTCAAAAGATAATCCTCTTGTGGAATCCTTGGTGCTCTCTGAGCCTTGTTGTTTTCTTGCAGACATTTCATTGCTAGACTAGGCAACATCTTCAGTGCAAAGAGGGAGTGGTCCTTGCTCTCAGGTTATATACCATGGCTTGCCCTGCTTGTGTTGGTAGGCGTCTTGTTCTCTCCTTGGGAGTTCTTTGATTGGGCTGTTGTCTGCTGCTTGGCTGATTGCCTGAGTTAATAGTTCCTTGATTAGGGTGTATTGTGCTGTTTGATGGTTCATCTGATGTTAATCCTGGTGTTAATCTTTGCATGTCTGGGTGTTGATTGCTGGCGAGGGAGTGTATTGGTCTTTTGGCTTTTCTTGTCTCTTTTGAATGGTATGTAAATGTTGTTTACCTCTACGTGTCTGTTGATGGCTGCTTGGTCTGAGTGCCAGGCTTCCAGGAATTCTCTGGCGTTTTTGGATTTGGCTTGGTTTAGGATGCTCACAGTTTCCCAGTTGAAGCTATGGTTGAGTCTGTCCATGTGTTGTGAGATTAAGGAGTTCTCATTGTGTCTTCTGACTGCTAGTTGGTGTTCGTGGATGTGCTCTGCTAGTCTTCTGCCTGTCTGTCCTACATAGTGGCTCTGAGTCTTTGCATTGTATGTTGTAAATAACTCCTGTTTTTTCTTCTTGGGCTATTGGGTCTTTTGGCTTGCTTAATGTTTTGAAGAGTTTTAGTTGGTTTATGTGCTGTGGTGATGCCATGTGGTTGTAACAGTCTGTTGGTGGTTTCTGAGATGTTTCTGATGTATGGCAGTGTTACCCTTTTCATAGTTTCCATTGGTTGGGTTGTAGTGGGTTGGGTGGTGAGGTACTTTTTGATAAAGTTGAGCAGGTATCCATTTTGTTGGACGATGCTGTGCAGATGTCCCTTCTTCAAGTTCCGCTCATTCAGGCATGGCAAAAGAAGACTCAACTTCCTTTTCCTTGGCTCCTATTTGTCAGTGGATTCCCTATCAAGGACAGAATGAAAGGAAAAGGCAGACTTCTTCCTTCAGAAGTAGGTTTAGAAGGAAATAAATTCTACCTAGTTTTTTTTTTCTATAAAAGGCCAATAGTTAGAATTATATGATTTACATTCAGAGCTTGTTTGTTTATTTATTTATTATCAAATTTATTCCCCACCCATCTCACTCAGAGAGTGAATCCAATCTAATAAAAAAGCCAATAAAAATGTACTGCAGGAAGTAAAAGAAAACTGGGTTCAAAGTTCCTTCAACAGCAGGAAAGACTTACATAATTAGTAACAGGGAGAAGGACCTGGGCTACGAAGGGACAAGTCCACTAAATCCAGTTGCCTCCTATTTACCACCCTTTCAGCTAAATGGATGCATTCCAGCTACAACCAACTTTGCAGATGAAGCAGAATTTTGTGTGGGAGGATAGACCAGAGTAGTCCCCAAGCCCAAGATGCTCCAACCCTAACAATTAATCCAACCATCTATGTGGCATAATAAAAAGGGCAAGCTTTATATCACTTCAGCAATGGCTGGATGATGCTAAGAGGACATTATAAGTTGCAAGTGGGGAGATCACCTCTAAGTGCCACAAATCTCTCTTTAAAAAATAATAAATGAAGCATTTTGAGTGTTATAAGAAAGCTACTAATTTCACTAGTTATATGTTTTCCATTTAAGGAGGATGATCTAAAATGAATAATTATCTGAAAAACCTGGGTATCACAAATATTACTATCAAGGATGTGCAAAGCATTCAAACAAGAGGCATCAGAACCTAGAAAAAGGCATATGAAACACCTCTCCAGTGCATTAAAGCAGTTGCAATATTTGCAAAATTCATGCATGTGGTGTGAAAGCTGCTCCTGTCTCTATACACATGGTGCAGTGGTCATGCATGTGTACCCATGCAGAGACAGCCCAGTAGCTTCCAAAGCTGCACAAGCCTTGGAAAGGATATGGAAAATGCAAGGGGGTGGGTGAAGTGGGGGCACTTAATAGGGATCCTAAAATAAATGCAGCTCTACTTCAATAAGAGTAGCTAGATAACTCTTTTCCATGAAGAGGGTGAGGTTAACACATATACAGCATTACAGATGTATTATGCAGAATTCTTTAAAAGCCAGAAAATAACAAATGAACATTTTGATGCAATACTATTGGAAGCCAATTTCAGATTCTTTCAGACACCTTTCTTAAATGAACTCTAACAGCTTGTGTTAGCATACACTTACAGTCACGGATTTAGCAAACAACTAGTATTTTGACTGTGGTTCAATTGGGCACATCTCTTTAAAAAGCAGAACGATGGACTTCATTAAACTAGAAAACTACACATACTGAGAGCTGGGGCATTAACAAAATGGGACCTAGGAACTCAATTTCTGAATCATACTGTTTGTAAAGTACTCTCCTATAATTTCACATATTCCCCCCACCCCCATTGGTCTAACTTCATTTTCTGGTACTAGAGGTTCTTGTAAATAGGGAATATGTATTAATATCTCTTCCATCCCTGTTTGACCAGTTACTATCTGACATCCTTTAGCATGCCAATTCATGATTGCAACCTCCTTCTGAGTTTGGAGATCTTTTCCTTGCTTTCCATATCTGTTTCAATCTTCATTGTTTTTACAGATGTCACTGCAGTACTGCTTCTTGTCTCTTCTAACAGCTCTCTGAAACTCTTCGTTAAGTTCCTTCCTAAGATTTTTGTCTTTCTTGGCTTTGGTTTCTCTTCTCTTCTCTTCTTGGCAATTTCACTCATTTGTTTTGAGTTTGTTTTTTTCTGTTTCTTGGTGTTTAGAGTCTTTAGAGTCTCTCTTCACGTTCATCCTTAACAACTTCTTTGATTTGATTCCACAGTTCCTCTGGTTCCTACCAATGAGGTTCAGGACTTCAAAGTGATTCTGGATGTTCTCCTTTAAAATGGTGGGTAGTTTCTCAATATCATATTGTGGACACTGGCTGGCTTCCTTCTCTTTAGTTTTACTTGGAACTTGCATGTGAACAGTTTGTGATCTGTTCCAGAGTCAGCCCCTTTGTAGTTATAACTGAGTTCTTCTACTTCCTTGTACCAATAATACAATCAATTTGATTTTTGTGTTCTCCATCTGGTGATGTCCATGCATAGAGGCATCAATGTGACTGTTCGAAGACTATGTTAGCAATGACAAAATCAATGGATTGGCAAAAACCGGGTAAGTTGTTCTCCTGCTTCATTTCTGTTTCATAGGCTATATAGCCCAACTACATTTTCCTCTTTAGTATTTCCAACTTTGGCAGCACATCTTGCTTGCATATTTTATCAATTTCAGACTAAACCTGACCACAGTACTTGTCATCTTCCTCTTCTTCATCATCAGTGGTTGAGCCGTAAGCTTGAATATCCATCGTATGAAAGAGCTTTCTGTGAAATCTAAGTGTTATTACTTGGTCACTGACTAGACGGTATCCATCTTCCCTGTATGTTTTCTGTCTATGAAAGCAACACTGATCTTCCTTTGTTTTTCATGGTCCTGAGTAGTAAACAGTATGATCTTCTGACTGAAAATCTCCAATTCCAATCCATTTCCAATCCATCTTGCTGCTATCCAAGATGTTAATCAATAATTGATTCATTTAATGTTTTCACTTTGTCAAGCTTTCCCTTGTTCATGCTTCTTACATTCATGTTGTTGCCACTGTAATTTTCTTTGCAGATTCAGTTATCTTTTCCTGCAGGGTCATATCAGTAACTAGGCATCCAGAAGGGTTTAATCTAGCTGCTTCATAAATACCATTAGCACCCTGAAGATCCTCAGCTCCTCCTCAGTAGTGTATTGAGGACCCCCCAATCTGAGGCCCCCATCATCCAGCACTATATTGTCAATCACTTTATCTTGCCTATCCATGTGGCTTCTTTGGTAATATACAGGAGTGATTTATCATTGTCTTCTTCTGTTCAGTAAAGTATGAAATTATGCCTTTGTTGTTGTCACCAAAGTGATCATTCACCTGCAGCATCTTCCTATATCACTATTGACCAATATAGGTGCCTATTTGCTTTAGCTGGGCAGCTGGGATGACCTTCACATCTTGGGTGACCCCAACAGAAGGATAAACTCTTAGCACACTCCCAGCATGCTTTGCTCTTCCCTCCTAGGAACACTCTGCCCTCCCATGATGAGGCAGCATAGCAGGATTGGTAGACTGGCTGGAAGAAGTGAGGAGGGAGAGATGGAGGGGGAGAGGGGGAAAGAGAGAGAGAGATTGCATGTATCTTCCCCAAAGATAAATAGTGAAATATACGGGGAACAAAAAAAGGCTAAATGTATTACAGTTATTAAAATAAAAAGGAGAAAAAGATTCATTTGGTAACTAGACATAACAACTGAATTTAATTCAATCTTTAATCTTATCATTAAATCTAGACTATATAACAATATATTATATCATTTTCTCATTTATAAAACACAGAGACTTTCAAAAATAAATAACAAACTCAACCCCCTGGGGGAACATGACCCACAGTTTGAGAACTCCTGACCCATGGCATAAGTCCAATGCCTTTGAAGAAACTTAAGCTCTTAGGCTACACATTGCTTTCACAGGAGAAAAATTGCCACCACAATAGCTCCTTCTTCAGCTACCTTCTAAACAGGAAGTCTAGAGCTTTTCATCACAGCCAGCCATGAAAAAACTACAATAAGCAACTAAACGAGGAGGAAAACATTCCAAGACAATAGTTTATATGAATCAGCTCTTTGTCCTTGTGGCCTGCTCATCTGGTTGCCAATCACTGAATTTGCTAGGAGCAATGAATTCTGTACTCATAAATGTCCTTTACATGAAAGATGTAGCATATATGTCATACCTTATTGCTATGACTGTTTCAGTAACAGCTGTTTGTTCAAGGGATTCCATAACCTAGAAATATCATCAGTTGCAAAAAGCAGACAAACCTGAACCTCAGGGAAAATTCAGTGACACATTATCAAGGCTAAACAAATCCCAAAACAATCAAAATTTGCAAATAATGTTTAAAAAGGGATATGCTTTTGTTAATTTAATCACATACTTTTAATGAGAAAGAAAATAGGTAGGTAAGTAGATATGCTCCATACCACACTAGTAAGATATTTCCCTCCCTCAAAGCACCACTACTTTTAATATGCCTATATAAAGTAATGAAGGTGTAATTCATCAAGGGGCTTGATGCTTATATTCATTTTGTGGGACACTGTGACATCAGAGTTTATTTCAGTGATGCACTTGTGTCATTTCTGACACTTCTTCAGTACTTCCAGCAGCTGGAATGGCTCCTGCATATTCATAGCTTATTCACAGAAGTCTCTCTCTCTTGGATTTATTTATCAAATGTATATATCAAAAAAGACCCCTGAAGTAACATGAAGTGAAAGCATCATGGCAACTTTGTTTTGCTTTTTAGAAGCAGGGTACCCTGTTCCCAAGGTGAGTCAGAGATTTGACTTGCTAAATTTCCCTCCTAGGCAAGCAACACCCAGCTAGGTTAAAGGAATATACATGAAAATATTATTTCCAGCACTTGGATCATCTCCAATAGATGTATATCTCAGGCTTCAAACCTCCACCAAGAACTTCTGAGTAAACTACTGCTCCCAAGAACCCTGTCTCTACAATTGTACACTTGTATGTCTTTCAGTCCTTCAGCTCTCAGTCCCTTAACATCATTGCTCTTATGGACTTGTGAAGTGTTTCAAGGTCCTCTAATCAGGAATTGGGGCTGTTACTCAACAGCGAGTTTTTAACCAGTTGTCCTGCTTAGACCCTGGCCCCATCAGTCCTCAAGGCCTCCCTGGTTCCTCTTCATCCTCTGAGGCTCTCAGTAAGGCCACGTTTCAGAGGATCATGTTGTTTCACAAAGCAGTTTTGAAGCCCTGCTTAGCTCAAAACACTGGTAAAGCAAAGCACCTCTTCAAAGCTTCATACAACATTACTGAATATAGAAGACCGGTCTCTATTACCTTCAAAAATATATCAGTATTTCTTTAAAATGAAAACAGCTGTGTTTCCAAAATTCTGAGAATGTTTTTCATTAAATTACAATGCATACAACTGGGATGTATAGTAGAACCACTACTAGAAAATGAGATGAGGAAGTAGTGGAAGTTAACTATATAAAGTACTCCTTTAAGACCAAGTGTGATAAATTATTTTGGTCTGCATAGTGACATGCTGTCAAGGGGAATGTTAAAATAAAATCAAGCGAAGAACTGGTGGCAGAGGGATATAGTTGCCAATGGTTCTCTTATTTATAATGATTAGGAAGATTTAAAGTAGACAAGATAATTTATGGTTTTGAACACTGAGATACTGACTTTGAAATAGAATTGTGTACAAATGAACATGTAATTCCTAAAATGTATAAATGTTTATTGAAATTTGAAACAGAAAGTGAAAGGATGTATGATAAAGTGGGCTAAAACTTTTGCTTATAATATACAGAAGGAACAATGGGAAAATATGTGACTGAAAGGCCTGAAATTTATACTATGTTACAATCTTAAAGATATTTTTTTATAAAATGATGTACCATTGGTATATGTCACCAGAAACATTGTCTAGAATGCATAAAGGAATGCATAAAATTCAAATTTATGTTGGAAATGTGAACAAGAAGGGACACTTTATCATGTTTGGTGGACATGTAAAAAAACGTAGAAAATTCTGGATTCAAATACATAAACTAATTCAGATTAGTTTTGAAGATTAACATACAATTGAAACCAGAGGTTTTTCTTTTGGGATTGATGGACAAACAGTTGGGAAAAAAGTCATGGTACTTTGTTTTTGTACATGATAACTGCAGTGAGATTATTGTATGCACAAAGATGAAAAGATTCAGCACTACCCACAATGGAGGAATGATTGGTAAAAATGATGGAACTTGCTGAGATGGCAAGCCTTAGAATATTAGGAAAGAAGTTTTGAAATTAGTCTCTTCCTTGTGATGTCAGGTTCATACTTAGAGCAAGTTTTCTTCCAATTGCATTTTACAAAGCAATTGCCCAACAATCCATCGCTGTACAGTTCAATCTACTGCCTCAGGATTTCCCCATCTACTATGGATGTAAACTTAGTAAAAGACTGTGAATACAAAATGGTTGCCTAGTGGACCTTTTCCATTGTTGTTTCTGCTAGGCCTATTTCCATTCACACCAACTGGAAAATTTATTTTTGCCATCTCTAACCTTTATTTAGGACTTAAATATTTCATAATTCAGCTGAAGTTGCTAAGTTTAGTCGTTCTTACTCAAAGCTCCTTAAGTGCAACTAATAAGAGCAATCAGTTTTACCTACATTAGGAAAAGATAAGGCATGAAGAGGTAGCTGGATTATAATCTGTTCAGATCAGCCTGGCAGGAAGAACAGGAGTTCTCTAGTTAATGAATGAATGAATACTGGATGCACATAAACCCAATTCTCATACTAAAACAATTTGATAATGGACATCTTGGACATTTTCATACACTGTCATCTGAACAGAAACCTAGTTAATTTCAAAAGACACAAAATTATCCCTCTACTGTATTCAGTCCCAGAATCCCCCTTGATGCTAAGGCTATCAGAAAATATTTATTTATTTGATTTTTATCCTGCCTTTATTATTTTTATAAATAATGCAAGGTGGTAAACATACCTAATACTCCTTCCTCCTCCTATTTTCCCCACAACAACAAACCTGTGAGGTGGGCTGGGCTGAGAGAGACTGACTGGCCCAAGGTCACCCAACTGGCTTTCATGCCAAAGGCGGGACTAGAACTCAACAATCTCCTGCTTTCTAGCCCATTGCTTTAACCACTAGACCAAACTGGCTCTAAATATAACTCATTTCCAACCAATGTTTTTCCTCTTTTATACGGAATTTTTCACACACTTTCAATAAGTTTTAGCTTTGCTATATAAAAAAACAGCAACTAATTTCTCAGAACTCTTGAAAAACTTGACAAAAGAAATGCTTCTATAGTCAACACTGGGAGTTTCAGGACAGATGGACAAACTTCAAGTCATAGAAAACATTACCAAAACTATATTTGAAGAAAGATGTGAAAGTGCCCTGGGTAAGACTATCCTACACTGCTAAGGAACGCTGAAGAGGGATGAAATAATGTGTCTGTGTTAAACAGAGCTGATTCTAGTCTTCTCTTGTTTACGTGCCCAATAATTTCTTGTACTGATTATTCATGTTTACAAGCAAACAGAAGACAATCCCTCAATAGATCATCTGAAGAAAAAAAAAGGCTATGAATATACTCAAAAATAGTTAAGGTGCAGAATAAAACACCCCTTTGGACAGACGCAGCCCACCTGCCATTTTGTAAAAAACATAAAGAGTTCACAAGAGTAAGACAAGGATTCTGATAAAGTACCTTTTAAAAATCCACAGAACTGTAGCACTTATAATATAGCCTGTATTAATGTCTGCCTAATAGAAAACTTAACATAAAAATGTTTCATGGTGCCATTTAAATATGGCATTGTATTATTTACATACACAGGGACCATTCTGTAACATAAAACTAGAAAATAGGAATTTGCCCTAGGACATTCAAAATAAAATTTCCTTGCAAAGGATTTTATGATTTAAAGAATCACTGAAGATTTTAAATCCTAACATTAACAGGAAGTCTAGATTTGCAGTAAACAATTCCTTACCCCTTGATCATTTTTGTTGCTGCTTCTGCTTGACAATGGGCCCAAAATTATGGGAAATATATTAGAAATATCTATAACCAATTCTTTTTTGCTCAGATTTCACAGCTCAAGCATCAGTGTTTGCTGTAAGATCTCCTTCTGAGACTTCCAAAAGTAGACTATATTTTGATATTTATAAAAACAGTTGCTCATTTTATTTTACTACACTGCAAAGAACTAATTGGAAAGTGACATCAGCTTGGAAATTATTGGGAATTCAGCTAATACAAACCAAGGGAAAAAATGCTGTTCAAGTACAAAAAATAGTTCAGCTCTAAGTTTATGCATTCACACATACTGTATAAGCTTAACATATTATATTCCATGATATAGATGGAAAAATAGAGATGTGGTCAGATCCTATGTACATTTACTCAGAAAGAAAACTCGATAAATTCAAATGGGATTCGGAAGGTCGGCGGTTCGAAACCGCGCGGCGGGGTGAGCTCCCGTTGCTAGTCCCAGCTCCTGCTCACCTAGCAGTTCGAAAACATGCAAATGTGAGTAGATCAATAGGTACCGCTTCGGCGGGAAGGTAACGGCGTTCCGTGTCGTCATGCTGGCCACATGACCCGGAAGTGTCTACGGACAACGCCGGCTCTAAGGCTTAGAAACGGAGATGAGCACCACCCGCTAGAGTCGGACACGACTGGACTTTACGTCAAGGGAAACCTTTACCTTTACCTAAAGATTAGCAAGAATTTACAGCGCTTTTCAGTACAATTTGTATGAAATCTCTTATGCCATATTGGCTTTCGGTTAAAGGAAAGAAAACCAGGCAAATCTCCTATTGAATGTTGAAGGGGCAGATAACTGAGACCAAAAAATTAGTTGGTTTGGTTTAACCTTCTATCCACATCCTTTATTATTTCCTGAGAAATCAAATCAACTTGAAAAGGGAAATATTAATGGTTTTTAATATTCAGCTACTTTTTGATTTCAGCTAGGGTTTTGGATTGTTGTTGGTTAAGCACTTCTAGAAAAATAAGAACTGAAATCCTTAACACAGAGAGACACATGACATTTCTTAGTTTTTATTAGGAAATCCACAACTTGTTATCAAATAGATTGGGTTGTGTCCAGTTGTATCTGGCTACTGATAGAACATTTGTTAGTGGAAGATGCATCTGCTGTAGCCCTCACAACATCCATTGAGCTTGGAAGAGCTGAGGGACCATCTGGAACAAATCTAGGGGAAGTGAAGAAGCAGTTCAGGAAGAAGAGAACAAGGAGAAATAACATGTTATTACATGATGTTAAATGTAATAATAAAGGCAGCTTCCGCAAATCAGCCTGAAAAACTAATTGGTGTCATCTAGCCCTCTTTTTGCAGCCCTTAGAGCCCCCTCTGAAAGGTGGTGGCACTATTTGATTATTTATTAAATTTGTAAGACTGCCTAACTCCCTAACAATTCTGGGAGGCATACAATAATAAAACCATGACTAAACTTCCTTTTGAAGTAGAAAACACATTAAAACAGAGTATAAGCCCTAAAATATTAGTGTTAAAACAAATCATCAAGGCAACCCCCAAACTGCAGCCCTAACTACATTATGTGATGTAACCCCATCTGTCCCATGTCAACACTTCCAGTGGCCCTTGTTTCCAAAGGCTGATGTAGATGTATCATCTTTAAGTCTGCATAATGTTTATATCCCTGAGTGCAACAGACCCATTTACTACATCTGATAAATTAGCAATCTGGTTCTAGCTGATAAGTAAAAATAAAATACAGTTTGGGAACTGAAATCAGATAATGTGCAGGAGGAGACAACATAAGAGCACACAGCTTGTTCACACAGCATCATGTTATTATATCCTAACTAACCCCAATATATACCACACAAACTGTAGCCATGTAGGCATTACTTTATCTCTCACAGGAAAACACTTTTTTAAAAGACGTATTTATGAACTCTAACTTCTGAAAAGTTCTTGAAACTTAGTCTTGAAGTAAGCAATTTTGCTTGGTGTGTACTTCTGTGCCTACTCTATGAATTAGAATATATATTTTAATTTAAATGGAGAATATATTTTAAATATGAACATAGGGCAAATTATTAAAAGTGCATTGCAACACTGCAATACAAACTCCACCCCTTTTGTACATCTCTCACAATATCACACACAAGTATGTAAGGGGCAGAGCTTCTGTCATGATGTCAGAATGTACTTTTTGTCTTTCTGACAAAACCATGGCTTACATTAGATTCCTCTGAATACGAATATGCTGCCCTATGTCCTTAAGACACATTTGGCAAATAAAGTTATCCATTTAAAAAATAATTTCCTGAAAGAAACTGAAAGACTGAGTAATTTTCAAACATACTTTTTTCTCTATTTTGAGGCCATTTCTAGAAGAGTAATGTTCTAGATTTTGGAACTTCTGTTTCTGCCAGCAGTGTTTTGTTCTTGACAGTGCCAGACCACCAGTGGAAGAGAACTTGCTGGATGGTTCCTATAATCACTTGTAGCCTTGTTCTTCTGACTTCTCTGCTTTCAGAGTGGGGGATCCTAAAATCCGAACCACCAGACTGCATCATTAAATTTGTGATAAAAACTGACAAATATGCCATTCTTCGGTACAAACATTAGGCATATATTAAGTATACCACTTTGTAAGCATTTCTAAGTACTAGAGACTTGGTATCTAAATACTGCTATGAATTAAATATCCCATAATCTTAGAATTGAACAATTTGATTTATCCTAAACCATTTCATTTTCGTATGTCCAATTATGAAAATAATGACTGTTCAAATGCAGCCTCCTGATTTGAAGTTTTTGGAGTTAAAACATCTAACATAACCATATGTTTTATAAGACAATAGATTAAATGTAAAAGAAAGCTAACAGTTTTATGCAAAAGTGAGACTAATTTTTATAGTACTGCCAGAAACAGTTATCGCGACCATGTAACTATATGACTATAAATCATATCCAAAACAAAAGGAATTCACGACAACAGAAGCATTTTTCCCCCCTTAGTGGGGAGGAGGGAGGTTAAGTGTCAGATCAAGACAGGAAATTGTTCTTGTTAAGCTGAAAGATCATGTAATTGTTTATTTGGGAAAACTCTGATTTACCTTAAACTATGTGCAAGGTTGGAATGAGAAGGTCACCATGTATTAAATTGCAGTCCAGTAGACAACCAAGGTCAACAACAAATTTTCTGGAAGTTTTTACTAGTGAGACCTCAAGCTTTTTGTACTCACAAAATATGGTTAAGATTTTCCTTTGGGGCACCTAACTCCAGAGTATGTAAAGCAAATAAAACAAACCACACAAACCAGAGTGTGTTGAAGGATATTAATTTAAGATCTTATATGTTACTGGGTCAGAACAGCAAACCAACATTGCTTTAAATCTTCCTATAATGTTGCTGGTGGGGTCCAACAAAATCTTTGGGCTCGGAGCTGAAAACTGGGTTGGTTGGCCAAGTTCAGACATGCAGTAGGTGGCCTTGAGCAAACTGTTCTCTCTCATATTCAGTTTCTATAGGAGAAGAAATCAATATAGCTGTTATACAATAGTTGAGAAGTTAAAAGGTGGAACTGTACAAGTCAGTGCATTAACATGAAGCTGAGAAATTTTAAGGGTTCCATGCTAAAAGTTTAATATACCTCGTTTTGCCAACAAATATGAAATATATACATCCCATGCATTTAGATCTGTGTTTTCAGGATAGCACTCAAAAGATGCAGTGTTTTAAATTATGAGGCCTCAATGTAAGTCTGTTGGATATGCACACATTTATTTTTACTTTCACATCTCATCTGCAGCAATATGGTTAAGGTGTATTTTTATGACATGTGCTTTGAGATTTATCACCAACATTTCTGTATGCTGTATTGTAGTAAAGCTGTACGTCAGTACTAAAACCATATTTAGTCTTACTATGGTTTCTAGAGGCCCTATGTTAAAAATCTAGACACCAATATGAACCAGTTTCTTCCATGCTAATTTAAGTCTCCAGCCTCAAATTATGAAAAACTGTTTTGAGTAAATGGATACATTTAGGATCTTGTGAGACTATGGATATTTCCACAAAATGGCAGCCAGCGGGAATTTGTCATGACAGGAGCAGTCAATCAAAAAACATCCTTTGACCAGACGGTGAAGTAACAAGTTTCCTTTTTACTGTCCAGTGATCTGGGTTTTTCTCTCTTGGCCAGATAGGTACATTTCCAAACAAAACATTGAGCTGTAGCCACCTATACTAAAGGCCTGGGATTTGTCTTGGGAAGGAAAGCACCCACCGCATATTGAGGCCCAAAGCCACTGTTTACCCCTGATCTTAAACAATACTAGTGAAATCCTAGCTTGCAACAGTCAACATTTTTAATTTAAAAGTTACCTTGGTACACCTAGTCTGATTCATCAAAAAAGAGGGTAAGTTATTATGGAAAAAGTTAGCAGTTGAGATGGCCACTTAACCCAAACTGTCTATTCTCCCTTGCATATATCCTCTAAAATAGTTTTGCATCCAGCTGTAAATCCAATTTTAGATATCTACTAGTTCTTCTATGGGAATGTACTAAGAACTAATCCTGCCTGACTTCTAGTATTCATTTCTCTTATATACTAGAATACTATTCTCAATGATAATAATTACCAATATAAAACATCTCACATTCAGGCTGCTAGGACATTTTTAACGAACAATACTTCAGAGCATAAAATCTTCACCCTGGCTCAGTGCTACATTTTCAGGGGTTCCATTTGTCTCACCTAGACACTGCTGCTATAATCTATTTGGATCCTTTAAGTGGGAAAATAACACTTAAGACAATAAATCCATAAATAAAATTTGGATGCAAAGGATCTTCAAAACACCAGAACACCTAGACATTTCTACTCTTTTGAAAAAGACTGGGTACGTTTAAACAACTGCTCAAGTAGACACATTTTAGCATGGATGGTACTTGAAAAGAACATATGGTTGGATGTTGAACTGACTCCATCTCAGATCTATCATGGCGCAAATAGAACCAAGTTCACTCACTTTTTATTAGCATGTAGTATTTCTCACATAGGGCTGACCAACCAACAAATACACTAAGTTGTTACACGTAATATCTCCTGAAAATCAAATATGTATGAGTACAAAAAAGATTTATGATAAGGATGGGATGGATAAAATTTATTTTTAACTTTGCCCATACTTGAAAACATTAAATCATAAAAAGAGCAGAAAATAACACTTCAATAGCAATGAAAATAGTTAAAATGTTTTTAAATCAGTGATATTAAAACAGCATTTCTTAACTCTATCAACGTCTTTCCTAATCAATTACTTTTGTCTTCATAAATATCATTCTAGATGTCTAAATGTTGAATACAGATACTTAAAATGTTTGTATGTCTCCTTTATATCACATATGTATACATTTATTTTTTTTCAGATGCTTTTGTTTTCGTCATTTTTTTTCCTTTGAATTCTATATTTTTCATTTGAAAAAAATATATATAATGATTGCTCCTTCTTGGAAATGGAACCCCAGATCCTGAGTTTAGCTACCAAAAAGATCTTTCCGAATCTAATCATGCAAATTCTATATGTTGGAATAGAGTAGAGGGCCTCAAAAATTGTTCCCAGTAAACAAGAAGGCTCATATTGGAGAAACCAGTCCTCCAGTTATCCTAAAACCATTCAGGGCTTTAAATATTATTCTGAAGCATATCAACCAGGAAACAAATATGAATCCAGTGAAGCTTTTCCAACAAGACTTTGTACACAGCTCTGGACTGAGGGCTAATGACCTCATGAATAGTATAAATAGGACCAGTAGTATTAACTCAAAAATATGGTAGGCTACAAGATGTCTACCAAAAACAGGACTATCTTATACCAAAGGTCATTGGCTGAAACTTTTGGCAGTAACTCTAGCTTCTTTTCCTGGATATAACCAGCTTAACATTCATTTCTTTTAAAATCTAATTTTAAAATATGACATTCTAAACTACTGTAGATTTCTAATCAATGACTCTGTAACTATTATGGTTAAATTAAAAGAAGTCATTAACCGTTTTAGTTTTATGATTCAAATTATTAAAATATCCCCAAATAAGGAAAACTTAAAAAATATATATATCTACACAAGAATTTTCATCAGCATCAATAATGTCCGGCCTGGATATAAGACAGTTAAAAATTTAAATTGAATTGGGATGGAACATAAATCTAAGATAAACATTTCTATCTGAATTTGTTCACATCATGTTTTTCAAAACTAGCTAAGATTATACTGACATGTGAAAATATACTTTCTCCTCCTAACAGCTTTTTTTATCAAGCTTAAGTTTCTGAGAAAAGAAATGTACATTAGAAAAAGGAGTCGGGAGAATTTATTCCACTTCATGTCTTGAAAGCTGTAATTAAAATTCAATATTGCACGTTACATATGGGTTCTTATTTGAAACTCCTGTCATGACTAAAGCTTAAGGTTAAGGTTAGCCAGTTTAATAGAGCCCAATAAAACAGCTCTATTGAATTATACCAAGCCACTGTAATACACCAAGCTGAAATCTGCTTCTCTTTTATTCCTGACCACTGTACTAAGATTTAAACCAACAACGTGTGGTTAGCATCCAAGAACTATTTATGCGTAGTATAGAAACTTTCAAAAGCCACCCCTCTTCCCTCAAAGAAAGTGCATACATTTACACCTCAAGTATTTCCCTCCAGTCTGCTATTCCTATTGTCACAGTGTTATGTGCTAACAGATCTGCATGCACTTGCCAAGTATCACTCACTTGAAACTGAAACACTCCCCACAATATGGATTCATTTTAAGAGGGTTTTTTTTATTATTTAGTGTCGGTCTCCTATCCATAAAAGATTTTATGTGCATCCCTAAATGCAAGAATCTCAGGTTTTTTATAATTTAATCCATTCTTGTTTATACAGCAAGATAACTTTGTAATACACTTACAGATACATATAAACAACATAATTGTAAGTTCTACTTTACAAATATTAAATAAACCTTAATAATGTGTGTTTATTTGTAATGTAATAATTACCATATGCCTTAAGCATGGGTTGGGCATTCCCATAGCTCTTTTTATGCCTAGCTGCTCCAGCACATCAAATAACTTTCCTGAACATCAGCAGAAAACTTCACCAGCTTCAAGTCTTTTGCTTACCCTTTCCTAAAATTAACAAACTGAACTTCACATCAATTAACAAGTAATGTATGTGTTAAGATGGGGGGGGGGGGAGATCAAAGACACGAATGAGTACCTGTTTCCCAAAATGAATTCTAAGGCCAAAGCCATGTAACCATTATATTTACAATACATGACTTAAGATTGGTTATTAGTCTTGATTCCAGAAAACGTAACACGATAGCATATTTATACTCTACTATTTTCCCACACTTCCTTTTGCTTTAGAGAAATCAATCTATAGATGAAAGTCATTAGACTTCTCAGTACACCCAAGCTGGAATAATATTCAGACTTCCATTAAAAACAAAACAAAACAAAAACCCTACAAATTTTCAAATATAAATAAGACCTTATTCATACAAATCTCCAAAAAATAGTGTAGCTGCAGCTATCATACCTCGGCTGCAAAAATCCCGACAAACACTAAATGGTGGCAAGAATACTGAAAATTCTCTTCCTTACATCTAGTTGTCCCAGAATTTTGCAGACCAAATAAGATAGCCCTAAGTTCAGACTGACTGGCACATTTCAAGCAGTTTTCCAGGAATGCATCGATGGGCAATTGTTACAATTCTATTCCTACCTACACACATATTAAGATATTAAAGGGCCCAGATTTATACTGAAATATATTTCCTTTTGGATCTACATCCACTTTTAATTCTCACTCTAAGGGTAATTTCTTTCATGTCTTAGGATGCATGACAGAAGGGCAATTCTTATCTTTATTTCAAAATAATGTGTACAAATTTCAGAAATCCTGAAGGGACAAGCCTGAATTTTCTTTGTATTTTTTAAAAAGTATATATAATAATATATCTGCCACTCCCTTCACAAAAAGTAGCATGGGAGACAACATAAAAGCCCTGAATCAGAAACAATTGAGCTGAGAATTAGCACATCACAACAGTTGATTTTATTATCTATTAACTTTAAGCTTTTAAGTTAAACTGCTCATGCACAGATCTACTTCACAATACATCTTTATTGGCTTTATTGTATTGCTAAATATGTACTGAGTTGCAAATCAGCAAAATATTTCACCATTTGCAAAAAGCTGAATTTGTTCATCCCTCCAACCAAAACACACTGGGGCAGAGTTAGGGTTCTGCAAGAGGTCACTAGGGGTTCCCTGGGAGATCACGGTTTATTAAAAAAATTATTTCAAATTTGGACTTCACATTAAAGAGGTAAGTTTCATTATTTAGCTTTAGTTTAAGAACATTGTAATGCATATATACAGGCCTTCATATGAAACAAATGGAATAATTTTCTAACTTCTGGCCTGTCTTTGAGCCTGATTGTGTAGGGGTTCCCCAAGGCCTGAAAAATATTTCAAGGGTTCCTCCAAGGTCAAAAGGTTGAGAAAGGCTGCATTGGAGTCTGCCATTTGAAAATAGTCATTTTACAGAACTGCACATCACCACTCCACTACTCTCAGCAGCTATGCAGAGACTATGGCTGGATCACACATCATACTAAACTATAAAGTGGAATTTGGTTTTGACTTAAAAAGTTTCAATAAACCAACTGTGGTTTATTCAACGAACCAGGGATCAGCAAACTATAGCTAAGAAATATACACCAATTCCAGCCTTGATAATGCTCTATGTTGTACCTTTTCTGAACAAGCAGTTTCTCCCATGACCCTCCCACACCCTCTACATTTCTGCCCTGCATACAGGCCATAAAAGTTAAAGGCCCCTGTCCTGCTTCAACAAATGGAGAAATTATCACTGTCAGTACTAAAATAAGTGATGATTCCATATAAATTAGAAAGCCACAACATGCAATGGGCCTGATCAGAAAGGTAGATTTAAGAGTGCTTCAAAGAGTAACCTCTCTTGTATCAGCTCAGCATGTGTAACCATCTAGGCCAATCCTGCCCCTCCTCTAGTTCAGCCTTCTCCAGCCTGTGCCCTTTCTGGATGGCTATACAATTCCCAGCCACAAAAACCCAGCACAGTAGCTGGGAATGATCGGAGCTATTGTCCAACAAATCTAGAGGGCGCCAGTTTGAGGAAGGCTGATCTTAGCATCTTCAAATGCTAGTGCCCGTTGATGAATCTTCTAACTGGAGATGCCAGAGAATAACCCTGAGCTCCACCACTGAACTACCGCGGCATTCGTATTACTTTCCCTTGCCTAGTTAGCGTAGGGAAGAGAGGGTTTACTCAACAGCCTAAGTAACCTTTGATAGGAAAGCAGCGGGTCTATTCTGCCTATTAAAAGATTCCCGGTGCTTCCGCGGTGCTTTTGTTTCAAAACGAGCCACTTAAATTCGCACCCTCTGACTTGTAAAAACGCGCGCGTGTGGGTCTGCGCGGTGGTGGCATTTAGCAATGAAGGAAAGGCCCTCTACACTTGAGCAGGAGAACTCTCTCCCACAGTATCTCTTCGCCTGGGCCCAGGCGCTAATTGGAGAATCTCAGGGCGCTCAGTCAAGCCCCACTTAAGAGGACGTCAAAATGGGGGAAAGGAAAGCCCGCCAAGGAGGAGAGGCTTGCCTAGAAGAGCCCAAGCGTTCCTGCGGCCTGGGATGCCATGCCAGAAGCCGCTGGGCCAGGGAAGAAAAAGAAGCCGTACAGGCTGACGATCCGGACCTCTACAGGGCTTAACAGAAGACCCCCCCTCAAAAAATGCTTCTCCCCCTGCAAAATGTATATTCTCTGTCTTTCACACGCAGCCGCCGGCGCGTTCGGCGATCGCCTCTCGGCTCTCCCACAGAACTAAAGGCGGCACCCGGCAGCATTTCGCCTCCGCTTTCTCGCTGCCTTGCAAAGAAAAATCGGCTCATTCCAGCCGCCCTCCCGCTTCGTCCAGCCTTCTGTTCTGGAGAGGGGACGCCGGGGCGAGCAGGCAGGCAGGCAGGCTGGCTGGCTGGCTAACTAGCCAGCTAGGCCCTCTGATTTCCCCTCCTCTTCGCCTGCCTGCTCTTCCGACCTGCGGCCCCGAGTTGGCAAGCGCACACAAAGCTTTCCCCTTCCCACCCAGCTTGGCTCTTGCGCGGCCCTGGCTCGTTACCCCACCCAGAGGGGAAACTCACCTCCTCCTTGTTGGTCCCTCCTGGAGGCCGGCAGGAGCAACGCGCTGACTTCCCGGCTCCTCCCTCTCGCTCTCCGCCCCGACGCGGAAGGAAGAGCCCAGCGCAGCAGCTCCGCTTCTCCCTCTCGCACGCGCCGCGCCTGTTCGGGGCAGTGCGTCCTGTCGGGGCTTCCTTTGCCTGCCCTGTTTCCAGGTTCATTCCCCCTCCTTGTTCTCGCCCTCCCCCAAAGGTTGGTAAAATAGGTACCTTCCTTCTCCGATTCTCGTACAGCTGGGCTGTACGAGAATCCACGTAAACGCACATAGTATTTTTAGCTTTTAGAAGAGGGGGGGAGCTAATTCATTTGGAGAGGAAGTCGCGTCCCTCAGACAAAACGGCAATTTTTAAGTCGCGATGTTTTAGTGTGCTGAATTTCTCAGCTGTGTAGATATAATCGCAGCTCGAATTTACACTGGTCGATCACTCTTTTGAGTTATTATGAAATAACTCGATATTAATGCATAGTTACAGATTCTCAGTGCAAAACGTCCTTGAATATCTAGATTATCTTTTCAGTGTTGGTTTCCAAAATTCTTAATTCACATTCATAATTTTGCTCTCTTGAGGGAGGCTGGATAGCATCGGTGCAACTTACTGTGGGCTTTTACATAAATGAGAGTGGTATATACATATTATTAATAATAAATAATTGCCCTTCAAGCCTTGGCATTAAGAAAGAGACCTTACTCCAAGCTAATGTAATGTCTAAAACATATCAATCAATCAATCTTAGGTCTAGTAGGAGCTATAGTTCTAAAAAAAATTATCTATACAACTAGGTTAATAGAGCTTGTTCTATAAAATAGATACCGTATTATCCAGCCTCATTTAAACTCCATAACCAAGTACTGAAAAGCTGCCATAATATTCTATGCATGTTTCCTCAGAAACAAACATCATTTCATACGCCTTATCCACAGCCTCCTTTGTTTAGGTCTGCCTGATTAAATAACAACTATGCAACTATATTGGTTGTGTGTTTCTAAGGTTAAAACTAGATTTGGATAAAATGGAATTTAACACAACAAATAGATTAAAAGGGTCAAACTATCACAACGAGATAGGGTCAAATTATAATAAATGTAGTTAAGACTTCCCCTCCCAATGAACCTGACTATCAAAGATCTACAAAAAATCTGAAGTAAATACACAGATCGTAGTTTCTAACAACTTGAATGGCTTTTATCTGTAAACGTTTTAGTTTTGATATATTAGAGTAAGATTTCTTTCATCATATCAGTGTCCGTGTTACGGAATGTGTAAAGTTGCAAGAAATTTAGTGCACTGTATATGGGAAGAAGAGGGAGCTGTTGGATGAAAGAAAGCATTATCAGCATAGTAATAAACTGCCAAATTGGACATGAACATAAAGACTCAGTGAATTGCATGTCTCTGCAGAGCTTTATATTGTCTCCAGTTCCAATTCATCATTTAAAATCATGCTGCCAACCATCACCATTTTACTCTGAATTTCAGTAGTGCAACCCTGCAAGGCGTTGAAGGCGACAAAATTAGGTTCAGAAGCCCCATGTGGCCTACAGGTTGCCCACCTCTGCAATAAGAGATGAATCAGCCTATAAAGAATTCAGATCAATACAACTGTAACGAGGAACGTGCATTGCTTGCCACTGCTAACAGAGGTAGCCACCTTCCCTTTACTGTACTGATGGTATTCAGCCAGTTATATTTTTCAAGGCAATTCCAAGAACAATCAATCAGTGCAGTGGTGAGGCATGCAATAAATGCAGCTGCTAGGTGGATTTTTTCTCAGGGCTACCATTTTTAAAATTGGGCAGCTATAACTCCTGTGCTTAGATGTTATCCCAGGCTATTCCTGTCTGCTGCCATAGCAAGAAAAAGGTTGTTTACCAGCCCTCCGACTGCCGGCTACAAATCTTGTTCCCAGAAAGCACATCTGAATATATATCCTAAAGTTTGGGAAATTTAGCCTTGAAGATGTCACAAGTCCTGTGACATATGTGCAAGGGGCCACAAGTCTTTTTGGCAGCAGCATGAATGACCTCGCCATTGCCAAATTTTTCATTTTTGGAAGGTATGTGCCTGTTCTCTCTAGCAGCTCAACCCACATAGAACTCCAGTGTTTCCTGTTTACTTTTGATGAAGTGGGATATAGTATGTGAAAGCATGATATACCAGAATCGATTTGTTGGTCTTTTTGGTGTCACAAAGCCCTTTGTGAATTATAGAAAATAATGTTCTGATGAGTAATACACATCAAAGATGCAATTGTGTTTACTGCAAAAATAGAATATTCATAGTGACATCTCTGTTTTGTTATTTCATTAAAGCCATTCAAAACTATTTGGAAACTGCTATTTTCACAATATCTGTTTTGGATTATGCCGGTCTTACTGTGACATACGAAAATAGAATTGTTATCAAAGCTATTCTACGTATTTTTCTGTTTCAGTCTAAGGAAGAACGTTGATTTAAAAAAAAAAAAAACCTTTCTCATGATCATGTTCTTCTGTTCTTTTTGAAGTGGAAATGCAAAACTAAGACTGGGATTTCCTACAGCTTTTTAAGTCAATGCAGGAAACATGTAATAAACATATGAGAAGAATGACCATTTGTTAATAATTGTCCTTTATTGATCACTTGTGAGTTAATTCATCCTAAGACTTGTATGTTTTCTTTACTTGGAGTGGAAAATATGTGTAGCTCAGAGTTGACTTGTTGGGTTCTTGGTGTTACTTGGTTTAGTTAAAATAAAGAGGAATACTTACTAGCATTTCTCTGAATCTGTAACAAAACTTTCCAAAGGTAAAATATTATTCTGGCTGTTTTACACTTCAGAATATCCTGTAATTTGGCCATATATCTTCACATTTCTATTGCTAAACATAATATGGACTAAATCTCAGTAAAATTATAATCAATTTTTCTTTTTGTTTTATGAGAGATGTTCATATTTTTTCCCCAATTTAAAGCACCTCCTGCCTTATTTTGAGAGAACTAATAGCTGCAGCTCCCATGAAAATTCAACTTTGGGCATTTAAGAGAGAACTGTTTGTGGCCACAAGCGTCTCTTGACCTACTGTGAATAAAATACCATTTTCTAATTGGCCATCAGGCTGGAGACAGATATTGTAACATTTTCTTTAGAATATTTTTCTACTTCTGTTAATTTGCATACCAATGAAATAAAAAGGCACTTCCTGCCAGTAATTAGCTGGACTCCTGAATTTAAAGAAAGCAAAGGGCTGCAACATTATGGTAGAGGGATGGTACCAAAGAAGCTGCAGAAAGGAGCCACTCCTCTTACACTCAAAAAATGCTTTGGGTTTTGAGTTTTAAGCTGGCAACCCTTTTCCACTATGTGACAAGGATTAACTATTTTCCTGGTCTAACAAGTTTTCTGTTAATGAGTGCTTTCAATACTTTTGTCACGGCAATCACCGGATCTGTTCTAAATCCAGCTAGGCTGCTCTGGAGATGGGCGATTGTTCTCTCCTAAATAGGAGAAGTATAGGTATTCATGAATTCCATAGCCTAATGTAGGATGTGGGCAATTTCAGCCAGAACAAGGCAACCAAAACTTGAGGTTCTAAGTCACATATCTAGAGTACGAAGGGCTGTGCAATCAGGCCTCCTCTGACTTGCTTTCCTTTTTTGTTTTGTCTGCTTGCCATTCCCAGTTAATAGCATCTGCTTTGAGGCTATGTAGTATAATGACAAAAGAATCACCACCCCAATTTGGAGTCTGTTTGAGTGTGCTTCTTGAGCTATTAGAAGTTAGAAACCATTGGTCAGCTTTTCCCAAATTTGGTGAGCTCCAGGATGCCCAGCTAGCCTGATTGGTTTAGAGGGCACCAGGACAGGAAGGCTTCCCTTGGACTGCGTAGCATTCTGGATTCAGTTAAATGTCTTTATGAGTATACCTTGAAACCATAGTTGACTCAGAGTGAAATTCAATTAAAGCATGTGGGATTTTTCCAAGAAAGGGATGATAGTACATGCTTCTATGAGAAAAAAAAATATTCTGGGTCATAGGATTTTGTAATTACATATGGATCAGATATAAAGCTCCATTTAGGATAGGGATGGATAACATTCCAGGGTTTGGTGGTTGTAAATCAGCTCCTCTGCCTTCGAGAAACTTGCAAGAGACTGTCTAGACTGGAGTCTGCCATTTGAAAACAGTTATTTTATAGAACTGCACATCACCATTCTGGATTGGCAGAGCTGATTTTTTTTTCCTAGATTTTTTTTTTTTTTCCCCCAGAGAGAGGGGTGTTGAGGACGAGAGCAAGAGCAAGAAGTCTTTGGAGCAAAATTTGGTGGATTGCCCCCCTCCTCACAATCATCAAACTATGCTAAACTGGACAAAAGTTGGACTGAGAAAATATGTATTTTGACCAATATTTAAAGGGTATTATAGAGTGGGGTGCTTTGAGAGGAGGTTGGCATTGGAATGGGAAGATTCCAAGAAGCCTCCTGTTTCCATTTTCACCCCTAATTTTGGGAGGAAGAAAAAAACACACCAAAAGTTAGCCATTTTTCACTGAAATTGGGTAGCACAATCTTGAGATGCTTGGGGGGCACATGACTTTCATGGCTTGTCCACTCTTCCTCTGATATAAAAGAATATAATTTCTTACCAGATATAAATATAATTGATCATAAAATATATGAACTTAAGATCCAAGTGGGTAATAATACTCACTAGGATTTACCCAATGTTTCAGAGCAATATTGTATTGGAAAGTATTTCTGAAAAGATGAGTATGAACGTTGTTGGGTTAATTGTAGGTCTCACTACCTATGCAGCTTCTATGTTCATTATGCAGCCACATTAATGGAGGTTGGCTATCTTATACAAATAACTGCATTGTGAGTAGGATTGAGGTCACAGCTAGATCTATTTTATAGCACTTGCGTGTGGGAAAGGAATTTAGGAAGCTCAGAGTCTCACAGAAGTACTTCCTGTTCCTTAAAATTGTTAACGACAATTATGAAGGTTGTTTTATAGATCCATAACATGTTAAGACACATGAAAATGCTTATATTCTGTGTAGTAGTGAAGGTTGGAGAGAATAGTTAATCTTTTAACATTAACTTCCAATTTGCAATTTCATTCAATAGTATATCCTTACTTAGCCAAGGCAGACTGAGCTGCTGACTATTTGATCTACTAATTTGTCATAGGTAATCAGTGCTGGATATTTGGAGGAACATTTCTGCAAAATAAAAAGCAACTATGTAGCTGCTTTTTTATCATGTGTATGTGAGAGAGAAAATGTGTATACAGTATATTCAGTAGATACAAATACATGTGCTCAATTTCTATTAGGAATCTCAGAGAATAATGATGCATTGAAGGATAAGACATCCCAGTACAGTAAAACCTCAATTTAATGGACAAATGGGGTGGGGGGGAAGGAGTGTCTATTAAAACTAAAAGTCCATTAAATGGCAAATGTGATTTTTCAGTCCCTCAGAACTCTTACACTCTTAAATGAGAAAATCATCATTACTTATTGTAACTCATATATTCAATAAATTTCAATTAGAAAACCGACTTTATTTAACCTCATGAATAGATTTGAAGGAAGTGTCCAATTTTAACTGAGTCTTGGAAATATGTTGCTTTTGTATGATTATCTCCTGAATGACATGTAAGTGCAGCAATAACACCAAGGTTCACAGTCAGAGGAGGAGTCAATACCAACTGGGGGACTGGCAGGTCTTCCTCTCCTTGCCACGTTTCTCTTCCATACCCAATCTCACTTTCTGCCATAATTTAGTAGAAGGATTATCTTCATCCTCCTCTAACCAATGAAAAACAATTGTTTTTTGACAGTTTGCTTTATGGGTCAATAGTAGACACTGACTTCAGATCCGTCAAACTGGAAGTCCACATCCATGTTATAAAGCACTTTTTTTCCAGCCATTTGCAAACTTTGAAATTTTGACTGCTTTCCAAGTTGCAGGAAAGTTGAAGATTGCTGACATCTGTTTTTAAGGTTTTGTAATGTACATTGCCCTCTTGTGTCTTCCTTTATCAGATTCATTCTCCAGTGTAACTATCATTTCATCCCAAAATCTCTTCCTAAAAGTCTTTCAGTTGCCAAAATGACTACTTGGTCCATGGGCTGCATGGTAAATGTTATATTTTTTTTAGCAAAAACATGGACTCAAGCTTTCTATGTTCTGTGTACTTTTTTTCTGGTAGATGAGCAGGAGCACTGTCAAGAGTTAAGGTATTATGATCAGCTCATTTTGATATCTTCTGACTTTGGGAATACTGTAAACTGACTGAAGAACCAGTCTTGTAAAAGTGTTGATGTACACCATGCCGTCTGTGAATTATAATATTCACAGTTGATGTGTGATGCCTTTTGACACTCTTGGACAATGCTACTTGCCAACTATGACTATTTTAATCTTTGCAACCCATCAGCGTTTGCACAAAGTATAGTCGAGATCCTCTCTATGCCAGTCTTTTGCCCTGTTCTTCCTGTTTCATGCTCAAAAGCCTGAATGCTCTTGGGAATTGAGTGCCAGAACAAACCAGTCTTGTTGGCACTATAAATTTGTGACAGTATGAGGCATTCGTCATTGATTAGTTTATGTAGACTTCCTGAATGGTTCTGTCTTCTTTGGCACATTCAAAGCTTTATTGAAGATCTATTTGTTAGCAGTTCCATGGTATTTAGACAGTTGCCACCACCATTCATCACTGGCTTTGAAACTTAGGTTCATGAGGTTACCAGGTATTACCTGCTGATCTTAGTTCTGTTCTACATACATAACATCACAAGAACATTGCTGAAGGAACTACTTCATTGCTACTGCATCAAGTGCTGTTCCTGCACCATTCTCTGTTCAGTTGCCCCAATTTCAGCAATTTTAGCAATATCTGGTATGATGTATTAGGCACCCCTGATTCTAATTTTTCATCCAAGTCAAAATTTTGCTTTACATTCAGATTTCCTCTTTTTCTGATCTCCTTTGAAGACATGGTAGCTTTAATGCAGTTATTTATAGAATATTTACAAATAATACAAACACCAAGAATCATAAATATTATCACTCGTGAAAGATGCAGACATTGCCACGAGCTGCATGAGACAGTAATGCGCAGAAGACATAATCCTTTGAGGACATGCAGAAGTTACCACTACTAGCTGTAATGTCTTTTGGGAGTGAATTCCAAATTCAGACTGTATCCAATATATCCAGAGTTCCTTGAATGTGAGTTCATAACATTGAAGTTTTACAGTATTGTGTGCTATAGGCCATGAAAAATATTTTGCTATTGTTGTATTAAACCCCAATCCAGTTTTACTCCTTCTCCTGTGTACAAGATTAAATAAGACTTTTCAGCTTTTCATTTCTAACCATTTGTAATGTGTTACATCTGTCAGCTATCTTATTTCTGAACTGAAAGTGTTGTGCAGAGGTTTAAAAATATTTTTCACATGTTTTATTCTTTTTGCAACCTCATGCATGCTATGGGGCTGACATAAGCACTGTTACACACAAAGAAGGGTGGGGGAACTTGCTTTACTGCAGCATTACAAAGACCATCTTCCAGCAACATTTAAATTTTTTCTTACAATTTTGTTTATAGTAATGATGATCTTGGCATGCAGACAGTTCATACGTAAGCAGCAGTGCAAGCAATTTTTAAATGTGATGCCAGTGTTCTCCAACCTCGTGCCCTCCACATCTACTGGAAGTACAGTTCATAGAATCCCCAACCAGCATTTCAACCACACCAGTTCCATTTGAATTTGTTTCTTTCTTTAAAGGCAGTTTGGTCCTGGGCTATTATTTTATTAAGGAATATCACACATTATCCACAATCCCAAAATGACAACAAAACTGAAGCATTTTTTTATAACGTAGATTAGTCTATATATAGTTTATTAAATTGGTTACATTAGATGATTATGTTAATGGTCACTGATAGCCAACTATGATCATTCCTCTGTTTAATTAAATTGATTTGCTAATTATATGTAATTTATTTATTTATTGGTGCCTTTGAGTCTGTGTTGATTCCTGGAGACTGCAGCTTTCAGATGTGGTTTTCCACTGCCTGCTTCCTAAGGGTGAGAGTCAGGAACCACGCTGAGACAAGGAATAGGTCTCTAGTGTTTTATTACTGCTACATTAGACAGAAAATCCTAACAACCTGAAGAAGCATGGGAAAAACCCAGACGGATAAACCCCAAAGGTTAAGGCGGGTCTGATCTGTGTCTCTTTGAATGGCTGCTTAACTCCTCAGTACTACACATGCGTTTTCCCCCCTGGATAGGGGCCCCCTCCTGCTCACCATCAGTACTCATGACAGTGAGAGAGAGTAACTGGTCCAAGGTTACCAAGCTGGCTTCATGCCAAAGGTGGGACTAGAATTCACTGCCACCCATTTTCTAGTCTGATGCCTTAACCACTTCAACAGACTGGCTGCTATATAAAAATAATAATGTCAAATCAATTAAAAGGGCATCACTTCCTGGAGGAAGGCTGAGAAACCATGGAATGGTGGACTATGAGTGTACAGAAAGTCTTCAGTGGAACCTCCTTGATGTCCTTTCTCTTTTTCATTGCCCCCCAGTCCAAACCACATGGATGGTATTGCTTCCATCATTTTCCCATCTCAGTTCTCTGCCTGTTTTGAAGGCCAACTTTGAATCTGTTTAGTGACACTGTAATCTTTTTCAAATCAAATCTTTATTCTTATTGCCAGAATGGCATACACGATAGAACACAGGACTGCAACCTGGGGGATCGAGATTCAGGATTACACTCAACTATGGAAGTTCACTGGGCATCTGTGGAGTTGGAACTGCAAGTTCTCAATCTTTTAAAATTACCTCACTGTCCTGTTCAGACTATGAGGCGGCCAGACAGATTTACTATTAAATTCTTTATTTACAATAACTATTTACAACAGCAAAAGTTCTTGTAATAGAATTAGGCAATGCAATTCAACCAAGTCCACGCAGGCAGTAAAGGACACCAAGGGAAGGCTGCTTGTTCAGATTGTGGCAAAACAGTGAGGCAGAACTCAGCTAACTCTCTTACTGAAGCTGCCAAACTTGGTGAAACTAGAGTGCATGGCAAAGAGGCATGAGTCTGTGAACAGGAGCACAGGTTGGACTAGGCTGGAACAGAGGTTAGACAAGACTGGACTGGAACATCTAGGCAAGGCTCGGATCTGGAGACAACGCTGGATTCGGCTGGAACGTCACAACGAGGCTTGGAACTGGAGGCGAGACCGAATCACGTTGAAGCAACAATGCGAGGCTTGGAACTGGAGATGAGACTGTGCTTGACAAGGATGCAAGAAGAGGCTCGACTGGAGCAGGTCTGCAATGACAGAAGGAGCTGGCTCTGGTTCCACACTGGCTACAGGCAAGGCTTCCGACTGGGGTAAGGACTCTTCTGCAGATGCTGTGAGCTCAAAGGATCGGTTGTCTCCTGGTGCACCTGCCTTTTAAACTGATCCTTTCCACACCTTTTCTCACCTGCAGCCATATTGGGCTGCCTTTTGATTCGCGCGCTTCTCTGCTCGTCTTTCACAAGCACTGATTGGAGGATTTAAACCTCCCTCCAAAGTTTGTCCAATCAGTGCTTCTAGTTTCTCCTGCTCTGCTGAGTCACTTCCGGGTTTTATTTCTCCAAATCCTTCTGGACAAGTTTTGGTTTTCCCTTCTGACTCAAGATAAGTTTAGTTTTCTGAGTCAGAAGCAGGCTCAAACCTCACACTCACAAGAATATTATGGAGCAAAAACAGAGGGCAGCCTGTGAACACTACCTTGAGTCCCTAGAGGAAATGCAGGATATAAATGTAATAAATAAAGAATCCACTCCACAGAGCCAAAATGATGTCTGTGATTTGCATTCTGTAGTTAATTCTGTTGTGGTCAGTAAAAAGTGCGTAGGAGTGAGGACAAAGAAACAGAAGATCAGGATATATGTTTGTTTGTTTACTGTGGTTTCAGTGAGCTGGTGAATTTTTGGATGCACCAGCCAACAGATTCAGACCAATCAAAGAAAGCCCTTCATTTAGTAATATATGGAATTACTGGCATCAGATGAGGTTATGGCCAACAGTTTAGATTGGGTGGGGTGGGGGGTGTTATTTATTATTTATTTCATATGGCATAGCAGAATACAGCATTATTGCATAAAAGTTCACAGAGCAATATATAAAATGTGTTTAAAATATAAAACATTGGCACAGTAGATTATTTTAAAAACATGCAATACGAATAATGAGTAGAATTATAAATAGAATTAAGTTATGTATGAGCAGTTACTAAAGTGGCTAAGCCTATGGCCGAATATCTAGATCATTTAGCCTTTGGACAGCAGTGCCCTCAAGATGAGGTAGTTCTTGCAGGGAGCCAGGGAACCTTCTGAGGGGACATTCCATCATGATGTGATGTAAAGTTTGCGGGACATTCCCACAGTCACAGTTAGGATTATCGACCAGCCCTCATTTTTCTTTCCAATATTGGCACCTGCCATGATTAGTACGAATCCGTTTAAGCGCTGCCCAGTTTTTCCTTGGGAGATCAAAGCCATGGGGGCGTTGTGCTGGATCACGCACTAAGTTGAACAGATCTGGATTAGCAGTTGCCCACTCCTGGCACCATGCTGTCTCAATGTCAGAGTCTTCTCTGACTAATTGCTGTCCGAGTTTGCATGGCAGGTTTTGAGATTTAAGTCTAAATATTTGATCGTGGCAGTCTTCATGTATAGGTAGTAATCGGTTTGCCTCACATTTCTGCCACTCCCTTTTTAAGGCTAGTTGTCTTCTAAGGTGTGGAGGTGGTAGGTTAGATAATACCAGTAGCCATTCGGAAGGCGTCAGTTTAATGGTTCCTGATATTAGCCTCATAGTGTGGTTAAGCTGGGTGTCTACTGCTTTTGTGTGAGCACTGTTTAGCTGGGGGGGGGGTGTTATCAGCACCTAATGGGCGCGGGGGTGGTGGTTATCAGCACCTATTACCACTGATGCCTGCTTGTGTTTTCTGAATCATAGATAACTAAATCACCAGCTGTTAGAATATAGTTATCATACCCCTTTCTGTGTTTGTCAGCTCCTTGGATATATCCAGTTAGTTATGTGTGATAGAAATTGTTGAACCAGACTGGATTTTATGGTTTTTCTTACATAATCCATACCATCCCTCCCTGGTGCAGGGCAGAGTTGCTGAATCTCTGTCCGTTTGAGGGCTGTACCACACTCAGTGCAAGATTGGCATATTGAGGGCTTCACCTCCAAAGCAAGTGGGGCCAGGGCCTCTTTGGGATGGGATTTCAGGAGCTCTGAGGGGGGGGGGTGCTTAATTATCTGCAGAGTATAATTCCCCACTTTGCCCCTTAAATACCCTCACTAAAAAAAATACAGCCTGATTTTTTGGCTCTACCCACTTTTGAGGACTTTGGAAGCTAAAGGAAGGGATGTTGGCAGGCTAAAAATGGCCCCTGGCTTGTACTTCTTACTTCTGCCCTCACAGTGCTCTGTTCAGTTGCAGAAATTGACACATGAGAAGTCAGTCACTCTGAAGAAAAAGTCAGTTTTGTAGATGATGCTTCAGAAAGCATTCTTCCTCCTCTCACTCACTCTAAAGGCCTACTTTTCTGACACTTGATCCTGCCATTTTTTTTATAAAGACTTACATTAAAATTAATTTAAAAATTATAATCTGCAGTGTGGCCAATCAGAACGTATAATCAATTATGCTAGCCACTTATTTATTGAAAACATGTCATACTGCCAATTACCCATTTTGGATACGAGGACAGTATAAGAAATAATTACTACAAAAAATTCAATAATAAAGCAATGAGGAAAGTCCATAAAACTTAACCTCCAACTGATTAAAATACCAGTATAAACAAAAATGGTTGTGTTCTGGCATCCAAAAGACTATAAAATGGATCCCAGGCAAATTTCCCTGCAAAGAATGTTCCATAGCTGGGAACAATTACCTGAAGCTGCAATCATATATTCACCTGGAAATACACATCATTGGAGGCTGGAGAGCCAGGAAAGTGCTGCTTCTGTTATGTTGTTTGCTACTTACCCCTTTCCCCAAAACTGTTTCAAGGCATTTTAAAAAGGCAGTGGTATCTATTGCACAGCAATATACAAGTACCACCCCCATCTAATGTATTCTTACATACATGATCTTATAGACAGGCAAAAAGCCAACAGTTCTGCAATCTGCATACATGTAACACCTAAATCTGCATTACAGAGCTAGGATATTCTCGGATGTATCGTTGCGGCTACTCTTCCCCTGTGTAGCACCACAGAACCCTACCTGCACAATCCCAAACATAAAGGCTTAATTTTAGGCCATGAGTGGATTAGCCTATGCCCCGGTGCTTCATTTTGCCATTAACTATGCAATGCTTTATGTGTTCAAATGACTCAAAAATAAGTCACTCTGAGTCCACTGGGACTTACTCCTTAGTTAACTTGGCATAGGACTGCAGCTGTAACTTCATCTTTCTGTATTTATTTCTTTGATAGTAGTATAAAAGCTCTTCCCAAGCAAAATGTTTTTGTCTTTCTGTGGCTACTTAAAGCAACTACTGGAGACAACAGGGAGAACATGTAACTGCAAGAATGGTGAAAGCTTGGTTAGAACTGGGCTGCTGAACTGCCCTCCACTTATTGTGCAGCTGATGTTTCCACAGTTAGCCGATCTCCAGATTTGCAGCTGGACAGAACAACACAGCAATGCTGAAATGCATTTTATTTTGTCCATCTTTCCATCACCTTTTTGATTTGAATATTCTTGATGAAAGGTAGATTTAACATGCCTTGGTCCAAACAACAGTGAGGTGGAAGAGGAAAATAGGGCAATGAAAGGTTTGCATTGATATTTAATGTTAGTACATTTTATTTTAGTGTTCATTGAAATTTTGGGCTTAAGCAGAGAGCATTCTAAATATCTAGGCTACTCTTTCTAAAAGAAAAATACTTTGCAAGACTATGCTACCCTGCTGTAGTTTTTATGGGGAGGTTATGAATAACAAATGCATACTCAGCGCAATCCAGTTGAAGTTAAACGTTTTGAAATCTGGTTCATTCCAATGGGGTTGATTACAGATCTGTCCTAGATGATCTCTGGCATCTCTGGTATCTTATTTTCATTTCTTCCTTTCAAAATGGTGACTTGGTTCAACATTATAAGAATTCTGAGGCTATACCTGCATAACACTGAACTACAAAGTAACCAACCACATTTTATCATAGTATGTTTTGTGGATCCTGCCTGTGTGGTCGGTTTAGAGTTTGAGGTATTTTCGGAAAATCACCTGGAGTTAGCCAGAAATACATTCTGCAAACCCAGCCTGAGAAATTTTAATCTAGAAAATAGTCACTCTTGAGTTTTAATATCCAAAACTCAACACTGTGTTACTCTTCCACCATGCCTGTCCATTCACACAAACCATTTTATAGAGATACTTATAGAGAGCTAAGTGTAATTCCCATTACCTCTGCTCATGCTCACATTCGAAAGTGGTGAACCATACAAAGGGGGCACGGGGAGCCAAAAGTTAAGACTGAACACCTTAAGAGAAGATGTTGATTATTCAGTCTCATGAATGCCAGCTGTAGTGTTCATGGAGGTTTTGTTGTTGTTGTTTGTTCATTTATTGGGACTTAACGTGCTGCTCCAATCGGAAACAATTCTGAGAAAAATAAGTACAATAATGAATAACAAAGAACCCATATAATCAGCAGCAGGCAATTTCTTCTCAAAGGGAACAAAGATGCAAATTACAAAGGGCCTTTGGAAGAGCCAGGTCTTAATATTTTTTTCGAAAACTTAAATCAGGGACATTCTGATCTCCGAGGAATGCTGTTGCAGAGAAGGGGCGCAGCATCAGAGCTATACATGCCATTGGAAGAGGAGCATTTCATATTTGGAGAGCTGAAAACCAGCAGTGCTCACCATTCTGAGGTGGAGAGAGAGAAAAAATTCTGGGACTAGTACAAAAATCAAATAACACAGGACAGTTCAAGAGCAATGCTTGTTCTTAGGAAAAATAGACTCTGTGTGCTTTGTAACCTCTGACATTCAAAGAAAGCTTTTAAAACCGCACAAGTTTTAAAAGCAACTTGTTACTTTTGCTTCTCTGCATTTAAAATCTTTTCATTCATGGTTAGTACATGGCCCTGGCTTCCTTCAAGGCAGTCAGACTCCCCATAGATGACGATTCTATGCACAGATGTTATTCTTATTTGAATAAAGCTGTACAATAATTCTGAGCAACCAAAGCTGTAGCAGTGATTATAATGAAAATGATAGCTCTCATCCAAGTTGTGCAATTGTAATAATGCCCACTTTTGTACTCTCTATGTCTTTTTTGGATCTTAAAGCCACACCTTTTGAAATCAAGTTATTTGGCAATCCAGTGGGACTTCATGTTCCAGAAACTTTCTTCTTGTAAGTTCCACATCTGATGGAGCACATGATCTGGCCTATGTTTTTCCATAAGAGTGTATGTGTGTGCGTGCACGCATTTTCGCATTTTATAAAGTCATATTTTTTTCTAAGTATGAATTTTCCTTTCCAAGTTATGCACGCATGTATCTTTTTGGTCAGCTTGCCAGCAGTCTTTTCAAGACTTTATTGCAGACTGCCACGTTAAAAAAAGTAAGATGTAAAATATGAGGAGAGGAAACATGGATCAGAAACCATGTAAATGCTTGGAGAGCCAACTTTAGGGAGGGTGGGGAGAAGAAAGGAAATGCAAAAGTAAACAGAGTGAGGGCCATAAGGAATTAGAGTCATAAATAGAACTTAAACTGAACAAGCGAACCACAAAAAGTGTTTCCAGCCCCTGACAGGAGCCTTCCCTTTCAAGGTTACAAGAAACCTTGATCATTTTGAAAAAAAAAATGTCTTCAATTGTGGTAATCTTTAAAGCAGTGGTGCCAGCGAGGATCACCATTATTCCAACAGTGAGAAACAACAGCTGCTCCAATGTAACATTTGTTTAAACCCAACACATCTTGAGAAGATAATATTGTTTTATGGATAGTCGGAAAAATTGACAATTCATAAAAAGACTAATTTTAGAAAATCTAGTTCCGTTCTAGGGAAGCATTTTAGTAGCTGTTGGGTATGATTTTAGTAGGGGGGTACCAAGACAAGTATGTAGAAATAGAAGTGGTACCTGTCTAAGGAGGCAACATCAGATAGCAAAACGTCCATGAACGAAGTCTATAAGTGAACCCTGAGAGCACAGTACAGGAATTAAGCTACTGTGGTTTGCCTAAGCAGAATAAAGAACCCATGTCGAGGCCTTTTCAATTATCTTTGCTCCTATCTACCTGTTATTCTTGGAATAGCGCTTATAGTAACTGCAAACTGAGTATGAGTCAATAAACTGATCTTGCTGTATTAACAACCACAATTCTCAAACTAGTTAGACTCCACCTCAAGTACTAGAATCGGTTTTGCCCCACATTTGAAGAAGGATTCAAGGAAATTTGAACAAAGACTGGCAATGAGAATGATCAGGGGCTTATGAATGAAGTCCTATGAATATAGTTTGAAGGAGTTGGAATGTTTTGCCTTGAGAAGAGTAGATTGTGCAGGAATGATAGCACTCTTCAAGTATCTGTCACTGAAGCATGGAGAACATAGTACAATAAGTTTAAGTTACAGAAAGTTGAATGGGGGGGTTGCTTCCTAACAATTAGAGCGTTTCAACAAGGAACCAGTTATTCAGCCTTTCCCTTCACTGGATGTGTTCAAGCAGAGGCTATACTGTAGTATGTCTGGGATGCTTTAATGTGGATTTCTACAGAGAAGAAGTTGGAAAATCTTTCAACTCTTCTCATTTCTGCATTGCCCTGTTCCCCTTCTCAGGATTTCTGGAACCATTGGTGGCTGCCCCTGCCTTCCCCTCCCTTTTTTTTCTTTTACTTCTTCAAGGAAATCCAGAATCCCTAGCAGCAAGCTTCATTAGATACTCTATTATCCTGTTCTTGGGGCTTTATAACTAATAACTTTACAACTGATAAGCACAGTGTTAGTAATAAGAAACAGAGAGAGTGGTAAGGCACTTCAGTGTTGAAAAAGCAGAGGTCAATCCAAAGGTCAGCAGCCCAAATATCTGATTATTGTAATATCTGATTATTGTAAGCCTCCCAGAGTCACTTTCGTGAGATGGGCAGCCATATAAATTTGATTAATAAATAAAATAAAATGAAAATAATACCAGGTCATGGTACAAAGGCCAAGAACTAGGCAGCCAGGATGTAACCATAAAACAGCAAAGTTCAGACTAACTATTGACTCAACACTGGTTAACCGGAAAATGAATGCTTTTATGTTCTTCTTTCAGAGCTCCACCTAGCTCTAGCTATTGGTCATCAGAGACTGTACTCCTAAGCAAGGCTGTAATTCTTACGAGGTGGGCTTTTCTACACATGACAGCTCCCTTTTTAGATTTGTCTTCCTACATTTTCTAGCTTGAATACCTCTATGACTTCAGAAATGGGACTTTCAATCATGAAGACACTTGACACCAGATCTATTGCTGCCAGGGATCCTAGATCTCCGTAATTCCTGTTTAGTGTTTGAGGTTTTTTAAGTTATTCCTCTAAGACATCTATGTCTTGTGGGGTTTGATTAAATGAAGACTTCTCCACAGGATGCATGATATCTGCATGGTAAGCTTCTTGGCAAAAAGTTTTATTCATTCTAGAAATGAGGTTGAATTGTCCTCATTTCTGGTTTATAGCTGATAAACAATTTTCAGATTCTAACAGTTCATTTGAGCGATGTTTTTTAAAGAATCCAAAAATTCAAGGAATTTCCCAAAGAACAAGCATCTGGACATAGCAAAATCTACTCAATGGGCAGCTAGATTGGCTGATTTTAAATTTTAAAAAATTGCAGTCTCTTTACCAAACAGGATGGTTGAAACTACTGCATATATTCACATGGATACACATGAAATGTTGACACCACTTACTCAGAGTGATATTCAGAGGTCATTGTAAATGAAATACCTGGAACACAGGAAATTAAATTCTACAGTTCAACAAATACACTTTGTGGATAGATAGCTTCTAAGTTTTCCCACAGCACAATAAAAACAGTCATTCAAATGTTAAGATGATTTGGGGTAACTAAACATTACCTCTGCAATTTGTCATTCTAGATAATTGGAATCAAATGGAAGGAAGGAGAAGATGGATAACAACAAAAATATCTACATAAATTTCCTCATATACCATTAAAGCTTTCTATCAAAACAATGCTGTAGATTTAGGCTTGGTCCTGAGCCAGTTTATGAGGCTAAGAACATATTAGCTTCCTTTTTATTACAGCTTCTTTCCCTAAATAAGTCATATTTATTAACTTCATATAGGGATCATGTTTCACTCTCCTTCCCATTAAAATAAAATAAGAAACTGAAATCTTACATTATGGTTTGATATACAGATCAAAATCCAGGCTTCTGTCATTTCTCACTTAAAAGAACATAAGCCGCAAGAAATGTATTGCTATGCTCAATCTACATCCCTCCAAAAAGCATCACATCCCTTGGGGCTAATTTATTTGGTCTGTGTTTTACACTTTTGCCAAGCAACGTTGAGGATAAAGTCTGTTCAGTTGGGATTCCCATAGCCTCACCTAATGATTCATCACCTTCTGCATAGTGGGATTAAGAGTTGACAGAAGAGGAATATGAATCAGGGAGGTTCAGCTGAATCCACTTTACAGTGACAGCCTTCTCCTAACTAGAGTCCTTGAGATGTGTTGGCACTACAAATCCTGAAACTAGTTGGTTGGGAATTATGGGAACTATGGTTCCAACACAGCTGTAAGGCACCAGGTTGTGGAAGGCAAATTGAGTTTATTATATGCATACATATCCTGTTGCTGTTAAGATAGCATCCGAAGCAACTTACAAGAACAAAATACAGGATAGCAAAGAAGAAAACCTTAAAACCTGCAAAATACGATAGGAAAACATGAAGGGCTGCAATACTGAAAATATCTTCTCTGCAGTTATTAAAAGTTATAAATTAAAAACTGATTTGAAGGCTGCCATGTTGGACTAGTGACATATGAGAAGCTGCACTTGTCCACTCACACCCTTTGTTTCGTCATGCTCTATATGATGAGTAAGTGCCCAGTGAAGTGACAATAATTAAGTCATTTCCAATAGTTGGTATAAAATACAAATAATAGTACCAGTAATACTAAGTTCTAACCTCCTATTATAAATGGCTAAATATTCCAAAGTTAAATTTTGTCTCCAAAACCTGGGAGACTATGGTCAGTCCAACAACAACAACAGTACGACAGGAAGGAAGTAAATCATTAGCTTTTCTCAAAGCCAGTTCAGAAAAGTTAATAATAATTGCCTAGGTGAGGAAACGTTGGAGACTAAAGTGCTTTTTCAGCAAATCTGTCATAAATGCAGCTCCAGAGTCAAAGAGTTAAAATTACGTTAATTGATAGAAGTGTCCAGATATTTGATTCAAAGACGACTGGATCAAATTGTTGAATCATAGGTGTCCGCAAGAGGTCAAAATCTGCAAGATGGTGGGTACGGCTTATGATTCAATTTTGTATGTCTGAAGCATATAGAAAGGGGTGGGGCTTAGATTGCCATGTTATGTCTGCCATCTTGCATAACACTTTCCCCTTTGGATACAGCTGCTTTGAATCAACTTGGTATTTCAGATTAATAACTGAGTCAGATCAAACTGCTGAATTAAATCAGATGCTTCTGAATCAATGTGGGCAACTTCTGTGCATGTGCAGATTTTTTTTTTCCTGCATCAATTTGAAAGCACTCCCGATTCAATTATTCAGTTATGCCTGAATTAAATTGAGTCAATATTCTGAATCAATTTGAAAGCCAAAATTGAATCTGGTTCAAAATCCAAATTGGATGAGTAAACATCTCAGGCTGGCCCCTCCCTAGTGCACACAAAGATAAAGGGAGGGAAGAGGGAAGCACATTCAGACTCAAAAGATTCTGTTACTATATCTTTACAATAAAAGTACTACTGACCTATGGCATTATTTCAATCAGCTTTTGCCAGATTCACAGTCCCCTAGTCATTTTAATCAGTAGAAGTGATTTTTGTAAAATTCTGGTACATAGTGAAGTGAATTTTCAAAAACTAGTCTTCAGTGAAATCAATTTCCTAATGCACAGGGGGCTTCATTCAGACTTGGTCAACAGGAGCTTAGCCTCGTGTTTTTTAAAAAAACAACAACAGGTAGATGCTTCTGGTGCATTGTATAATCTGCTCATAAGCATTCTTTCCAAATATGGTTTTTTTCTTGAGAAAAGAATTAGAGCATACAATATAAATAAGGCTACCAGATCTGGATAGTAAAAAGCCAGATGTCCATTAGATGGCAGCAATGAGTTATCTAGTTTTTGTATCTCTTTACAACCATCTAGTGGCTGTTCCTGTTTTTGCCGCCAAGATCTGGTAGCCCTAAGTTTGAATAGCAGGAAATTAACTTTGTGGTAAATCCTACTAGAGGAGTATATAGTTAGAACGTTCAGGACCATATGTAAAAAGTTCAGACAAGAGAGTTCATTGTATTATATGTTTTCTTAATTTTTTCTAGACTTCCTTTAAGACCCAAACCCTCCCAAGGCAGTTTACATATTTTTTTTTTAAATAAGATAATTAGAAAGCAACAATTAATACTTTCAGCAAACACCAAGGATAATAAAAAGCATCTTTCCCCAAAAGTATGAAATCTCAGAACTGACTGAGGCCTGGGCATGAAACCTTTCGTAGGGTAATTGTCTCTCAGCCTCGGATTCCCAACTGTACAAGCGGGGTGACAATAGTCTATTTCAGGTGTGCCAGAAATACAGCTTTCTACTCTGGACATTGCAGGAAGAAGTTGGGGCTATCGTGAGCGGTTTGCCCTGGTGAAGATTGCTTTATTTTATATGATGCCCTTTTTTCTGAGCAAATGGCAAATCTGCCCTCTGGCCACCCAAGATTGGAGATTCCATCTCCTAGGTAGTTCTCTATGGTTAGCTTGGAAGTTAAGCCTTAACGCATGGCTTTTGGATATGGAATATAAAATGGTCTTTCTTGGGCCATCCCCAAACTCCCCTGGTCTCCTCTCAGCTGCCGCAGTCCCTGGCTTCCAGCTCAGGAGTGGAGAACATCTATCCCTCCAGGTGCTACTAAGGTAAATTCTCAGCAAAACTCCTCAGTAGACATGCTGGCTGGGATTTGTAGTTCAGCAGCACATAGAGGAGCACAGGTTTCCTGCCCTTTCCTAGATGCTTCTAAATGAAACTTTTACTGTGAAATTAGCTTGCCTTGACCTTTTTAAACTTCCCAAGCTTTTCCATTGCTGCTCCTGTAATTTTTCTCTCCCTGCCCCCCCCCCAAATCCATTAATGAAACATCTCTCTCCCCGCTTCCTGTTACCTTCAAGGACTGGCTTCTACCTACCCAATACTAAATGCAATTAAGGGGCCTTCCTGTTTCTTCTGGTTATCTATCTAACTATGGAATTGCATTTGAGGCTCAGACTACAGAAGAATGGGGCTGGGTGCGGGGAGGACATTTTTTAAGGGCTGTACTTTTTCCTCTAAGAAGCAGCAATATATATATATATTTAATTGTTTTATTTATTTAAAGAAAAATCATCAAATTTATTGAATGGTAAAAGTCGCATCTCCTCTACTGTATGGAATTCTTTCTAGTGCAGCCTCCTTTTTTGATCATCAATCCAATCCCAACCAGTTTTCATTGACATAATAGGATAAACACCACACAAGACAGTGTGTTGTTTATAATAGACAGCGTAGCTATGGTTTTAAAGGGCTTCCAAATAGTAGAGATTTAGCAAACACTAAATGACGGGGAATGGGTGGGAATATAGGATGCTTCTGGATCAAATTAAGACATATGCCTTCACCTTCCATGCCCAATGTACAGACTCAAGCACACATCACAATTTGAGCTTTGTTCCTAGCTTTAGGAAATGCATCTTTTGGACTGGAAATGATTCCCTTTTTTGGAGAGATTTGTACTTGAAGGGTTACAGCAGGGTAAACCTCAAATGCAGCTGTGTGCTTTAACCTTACGTGAGGAGTATCCCTACCCAAAGATCAAACTTGGATATCATGGTGGGACTACTTTTTGTGCAGGTTGATATGCTTTCAGTCTGCAAGTCTCTCCCTTTTGGCTCCCCCAGGGTAAAGTGGCCTGATTTGATAGCCTCAATTCCTCTGACTTCACACAAGGTTTGATCAGCTTTGCCCCATGCTAGAGAGTAAGGAAAATATGAATTCTGAAGCCCATGAGATTTCTCTGCAAGCAATGGGGGGGGGGTGTCATGATGATCACCTTCCCTCATTTACAGCAACATGCCAGTCGCGTTTGCGTGACATCTTGTGGGTGCCGATCAGTTAAGCAATTTCCGAGACCATCATTGGAAAACGATAGGCAGTGCTCGCTGCTGCTTCAGGCAGCAAGTCTGCTGCGGCCCAGCCAAAAAGCTTAGAAATCCAGTCCTGCCTTGGCTTATCTCATTCCAGTGTGTTGAAAGGGAGCCAGATAGAACTAACTGCCTTTCTTGTTGTCCTTTCTCAAGAGGACCCCAGCCAACTTGATCATTCACAACTGCCCCTTTAATAGGACCTGAGCAGCCGAGGGGGATTTCCTGGCCCAGTCATCAAACTGCAGGCAAATGCTTTTGGTCTACATCCAAGTTGCTTTATACCCCTGCTTTTGTGGAGGGGAGAAAAGGCATATTCAGTGTCAGCACGGCATAATTTGTTTTGGTGGCAGCTCCCTGCATTACCTAGCTGAATAATAGGCTCTGTACCTAGTGGGTTTTTAAAAATTAAATTACTCTCCCACTTTTTGCTGTTTCTGTTAATTGTTCTTCTTCCACCACCTCCACCCCCTACAAGTACGCTTGCCAACTGTGCTTGCATCAAAGGTACACAAAACAAACCAATGGAGAATTTACACATTTTCAGTACTGTTATTGTTCGCCAGCCGGAGAATAACACAAATACCAGGTTTCTTACAATGGTGCTTTCCTTGCTCCTGAGATTTGCCCTCAGTGTATTTATTTTGGAGGTAGAAGACAGAGAAAAGAACATTAAAGGGGTTGTTAGTCTCTTTTTCCTACCAAAGATTGAGATTAACTACTGCCATCAAAAGCTAGTCCAATGTTTAATATGCTACCAAAAGATTTCAGACCCAAGGAATGTCCAATAGCAGTGGGAAGAGATTCTACCCCAGTACGACATCCTCTAAGAAAACCCACTGATGGGCCGTTTTTGATGTATCAATGGCTCAAGAAAAATGTGTTCCCAGGAGATTATGCTTGGATTTCTATATAGGATTTTCATCATCACATGCTCCACCCTGGGATGAAATGGCTCATTTCAGTGAACAGACCAATTGAAACACTGAATGCTTACATTGAAGATTTGTCATGTAATTTAGTTTGGCTAAATTGACTTCCTTGATTAGAGAAAAGACAGTATCTATGTTTCTTGCTGATTGGAAACCCCTTATAGACTTTCTGCATGAAACAGAAAAAAAATGAACTTAAGATTTATGGTTTTGATGATTTAAAAAAATAGATAATAGAAAAAAGAGGGGGGGGTTGTAACCATAGAGTAAGAGGTAATTTCGTATTTGTACTTAAACTGCTGTAAAGAAAATTGGAAGCTACTTCTTTCTATTTCTTTTCATTCTTTCTTTTTGCACTTTTGGCTTCTTTCTTTACTTTATATTAGTTCTTGTTAGATTTTATCTCATTTTTAAAATTCTTAAATATATATAGATTTGTCATGCAATTTCAACAGTGGCATTCTCCAACTGTTCCCTTTTATTGTAGGACAACCTGTACCTCATAAATTAAATGATTGCCTTTTGTGTGGTAGAGGACATTATGCTCTAGCCAATGCTGAAAGATTTAACAGTTACTCCAGCTGATTTCTGTACGTGGAATGGAAGGGGGGACTATCCTGGATGGTACCTGAACCACCAAAATATCCTGGATTCACCCTATTTGGAATTACAGGAATTAAAGTCCAACACATCTTAGGGTGTAGATAACTTCACAATAGTGATGGCTCTTCAAGGACAACAATGGTAACCTTGATTGGTTATCATCAATCTATTGATAACCCTGCTGAGGGGTCAGGCATGTTCTTGATCAATAACCAGCTCATTGTTTGGCATTTCCTTGACTGGAATGTAGTGCAACCAGTTCTGTGATTGTACCTCCCACCTCCTATCCCCTATTTTGCTTGCTTAGATGGATCCACTTGGTTTATCTAAATTGGATGGGCATTCCCATTGTCAAAAACTTCTGGCATAAATCATATCAAAATGAATGAAGTTTACACAGCAGAATGTTGTGAAGAATCATGCCAAATGTACATCTATATTAAGCTGAGCTAGAGTACTGTATATTGCTTGCTTTTCAGTGTCCTAAATTTGCCAAAGATAATTGAAACCAAAGAAACCTTTAATAAATGCCAAACTTCGTTAAAGGATGCCTCTCCTCATATGCACTAGCAATAAATAGAAATAAATCTTTAAATATCATATATATTTATATATATAATTTCTAGTATTAATTTGGAAAAGAGAACACGTAATTATGGAACATTCTTGCAGATTGTTCTCTAGATAACATTAGAAGGAAAGTTACCAAGACATCAAGTTAATTTTTACCAGAAACAACATAAAAAGAGTTAAAACTCTTGCATGCAATATATTGTAGACTAATGGGATGTCTTCTTAGGAGAGCTGATTTTTTTTCCTGCCTTATTAATAGTAGGAGGGCAAAAGCGGTCACATCCTGTGTCATGTTTTCCTTAATTTCTCCCAAAAGAAAATAAGTTTTCTGCCAAAAGAAAGAAAGAGTAGGAAAGTGAATACCTATCTTCATACCAACTTGCTGGAATATGTCAAAGCCTTTCCTCTGGCAAAACAGAGGTGCATTTAATTGAAATTAATTTTATCTTTCTGGGGAAAAAAATCACAGATACAAATAGCTGGATGGATAGACAGAGACGATATCAGTGCATACATACTAGGTTTTATGCAAGGCTTCAGGGTCAAAAACAGAAAGGTGCTTCGGAACGGCAACAGCACACATAGAGCTCCTCTCTCCCATTCCTTAAACCCCATGTGTCTTTTCGCTGGAGTGTACTGCATCCACAGAGGACAGCCATGCAGTCAAGGGAGAGGCACCTAGTACTGATAGGTGCTCTTTGAGCACCCCTACACACACTGAAACACCTCTTTCCCTTTGAAGGCCTGCACAGCCCTAATGCATGTTGTGGTTGTGATGGATCCTATCCATTCACTGAGTCAGAAAGGTGAGGTTTGGTTGCAAGTAATTGGGTGGTTGACCACCAAATAACATGAAAGCATTACAGAAAAATGATGATGATGATGATGCCACCACCCTTGATATATTATTGTTCTGTATTTGGCATGACTTTAAAGGAGAGATTTAGATTCCAGCAGAGGGTTTTCTTTTACCCTCAATAAAATGTTGTGGAAAAAATTAAATGTGCATTGCAAGGTCTTGTCACAAAACCCAACTCCTGATATCAAACACAAGTATGTAAGACACAGGGTTTGCATTGTGACATCATAATCCATGTTTTGTCACTTACCACCCCCCTCCATGGATTTCTATGGGATGAGGAGTTGTGGGGCTGGTTCAGAAGCTTATTCTTGGATGTAATCAAGGTTGGGAGGGAGCAAGATTAAAAGCTTTCTCTGGCTGGGCATGCTCCTTCACAGATACTCTGTGGACCCTGTGCTTTCCCCCTTCAGTCCCCCTTCTGGTTCTCTTCTTCTTGGGAGGTCCCAAGCCCTCCCCTTCTACTTGAGAATTCTGCACCAGCACAAAAACAACTCTGCAGCTTTGTGCCATGGGGTTGGCTGAGTTTAAACGTTGAATCACATCCAATTTATTTCTGGCTTGGCTGCAGTATAGTTGAAGCCACAGTAAAACTTTTTTTTTTAATGCAGCTCTGTAGAACTTGTGAGCAGCCTGTTTTTCATTTCAGAAACTCCTGCCTCATACTTCCTGACTCCCTGGTTTCAGCCACCCTAGCAGATCTTTCAAAAGGAATGGTGGCTTGATGCTCGTTCAGCTCCACCTCATAGAGAATACTCAGATTTTTTGCCTATAATCACAAAGAAACACACTTAAAATGAAATAAAGATGAGGACTGGGGGGTAGGCTGTGTAAGCAAATGATTTTATTTCCTTCATCAATTGAATGGGAATGAGGGGATTTGGGTTACCATAGGATCTGTGGCAGTTTGGGGCAGGACAGTTTGGTCTAGTGGTTAAGGTGCTAGGCTAGAGACCAGGAGGCTGTGAGTTCTAGTGCCACCTTAGGCATGAAAGCTGGCTGGGTGATCTTGGACCAGTCACTCCCTCTCAGTCCAGCTCACCTCACCTCACAGGGTTGTTGTTGTGGGGAAAATAGGAGGAGGAAGGAGTATTAGGTATGTTTGCCGCCTTGAGTTATTCATAAAATTTATCAAGTTATTTATAAAAATAAGGGTGGATAAAAAAAAATCTAAAAAACTAATTGCTCCTTGTTGTCAAGTTTCAAGTCAGCAGATATGAAGATGTTTGGGGTTATCTTCAGAATTTGTGAATGCGGGCAGGACCTAAATACAACAGACAGACAGACAGACAGATGTAGTGTGGAGGAGACCTCTCTTTGTCTCTGTTGTCTCTCCCACCCTCTTCTTATTTGCATTGACATACAGGTATTTTTCCTCTCTTTCCCTGCACCTTTAAAAAGAGTTTTTAGAACAAAGTTGTAATTGCACTGGTATCTCCATTTTTCAAGAGAGTTTCTGGGGAAGGGGGAGGAAGAGGAAGAGGAGGAAAAGTCTCTCTCACACACACATTTTATATAGTTCAAATCCTCTAGCTATTATGGAGGACAGACAGATTATCTCTTAAGCCTTACCTGCCGTACCTAAGGCTATACTGCAAGACAGCCTTGGATGTTAAAGCAAGACAATTCCATTCATTCATTTTAGCTGTGTCTTCATGTGAAAATTAAAATAAGTTTGCTACCTCATTTTGGCTGTAGAATGAATGCCAAGCATTTTGATGAGGTTTCCTCTTTAATGCTACAAGTATTGTTGTCTGCCTCTATCTGAAGCATTCATAGGTCTAGCTGAGATGAGGCAGCATATTGCCACCCCTATCTGTCTAGGGCAGCTTTCTGATTGCTATTAATGGCAAAAATGCCTCTCTCTCTCTCTCTCTCCCTTCCTCACATTTCTTTTTAAAGGAAAAGCTTTGCCCCAATTTCTTGTTTTCCAGTTCCAGCTCCTGGTCGGACTAATATTTTGCTATTTTTCAAGAGAACTGCCTGAGGAATACAAAAAGTTTGGAATATATTACTTTACAAATATTTGTTCACAGAAAGCACATGCTTCCTTCATTTTTAAGTTCAACATATTTTTCTACCATATTCCCATCTAATATCTCAAAGCAGTTGATAAACAAGGAGAATAAACATAGTTAAACAAAACTGCACTGCATGAAAATCTCTTGGGATAGGGCTTATGCATTAAAAAGATGGCAAAAGACATCCATCCAGCTGTATCTTTTTAACTTATGTAGGTGACTGTAGATACTCAAACAGTTCTGTGAAATCCTATGTGTGCATGTAAGCATCGGACACAGTCGGTTGTTTTTGCCAGTTTTTTTGTAAAGGGCCATGAGTCTTCGTTGATTTTAGGGTAACTAAGTAGAATACCCAAGCAAAATAATCTCTCAGCCCAGGGAGATCTTCTGTGATTGTAGGGCAGATCCCATGATTCCTCTTTTTTCAGAACCTCAACCCTCCAGAGGGGTAGGTTAGTCTGGAGATGGTGAATGGCTCAAAGTCCTCCAGGAAGCACCAGTCACCTCAGCTGAGAGCGCCTTGCATGGCTGCCTCTTCTCTCAGCGTATTAAACCAGGGCAGGGCAACTGCAACCTGGTTCAACTTCATTTCACAATCCCACCACAAGCTCTGATTTGCCCTTTCCCTGGCAGGCTGTCATGTGGAAGAAACAGGGTGACCTTGGAGTAACCATTCTGCATCTGTTCTATGTGACTCTCAGGATACCCTAATTCAGACTAACAGACACCATACCTGTGTTGCTGAATTCCAGGTGGGCTCTAGACAGCAGCAGAGAGAAATCAGAAAATTCATTGCTGCCATCTATTCAAGTTGCCTGTAGACTGGGACTGCTGGCTTGTGAATAGACAGCCTCCGGAGTATACATTCATTCAACTGCGGAACTGAGGATCAAGCAGCATGAATGGGCAAGAAACAGGCCATAGCACTGAGAAGAACTGGAGGATGGCAGTTCTTTCTGCATAAAAAAGAGTGTTGTCAAGTGAGTTTGGTTCTGTTTGCCCCCATGTGCTGCTTTATTTAGAGGCAAGTTTTGCTTCCATTCCCATGTTCCAATGGTGTCATTTTATTCTGTCGCTGTAAATTACTGGCTCTGAAAATGCTGACTCAAGCAATGGGTTATGGTTCTTGAAGAAATGAATCCCACATTATGTCAAAGTGCTTCGGCAGCAGTTTACCTTGTGTCCCTCAGCGTGAGTCATTGTCACAAGTGTTGAAGGCCAGCCTTACACATCCGAAACTTCAGGGTGTCAGCTTTTCTTCTTTTTGCAGCCTTTGTGGGTGGGCAGATAATGTTAGGTGGCTTTGGCTTAGTGCTGAGAGTGTCAGCTGGTGATGTTAGGGGCTTATGACACTGTATAACGGTCATAGAAATGGAGTGGCTTGTGTTGCAGCAGCCCCAAATTAGTACAGTCAGGCTGCCTGTATCTCAGCAAGAGTGGAGCGTGACAGGATGTCATTTTTGATTTCAAAAAACTCTTGAAGGGGAGAAGATGATTAAAGGCAGGAACTGAGTATGGAACATTAAGCGGGCAGACCCAGAAGCTCAGAAAATAATGTTATTAATAACATTTCTGCATGGAAATCCTCAGCCATTTCTGGGAAAACCACGTAAATTCATCTAGGTGTCAAGGCAGGCAGGCAGGCAGGCTGGCCGGCCTATGTGTCTTTGCAATCATACTTCCTTAACTAATTACATAAACTTGCTTAGCAGACTAGCTGATATTACATTGCTTAGTCTTGTGTTCCCTGGAATTTGGGACTTCTGGGATATCGTTTATGAACACAGTTCTTTCAAGGAAGAGAGAACTAGAAATTAATTAAAGGAAATGGAAAGGGAAAGAAATTGATTTTAATCTTACCAGGCCAAAAGAGTAGATTCCCACCAGAAGTCACAAATCTTCCAAAATGGTGGAGCATAGAAGTTTTCATAAACTGTTTCAATCCATTGGTCTAACTATCTCAGCCTTCTCCTTCATGGCCAATTAGGAATATTGAGACTTGTAGTGCCAAAACATTTGGAGGGCATCAGTTTTGGGGCAGTTGAGTTAACCCAATATTACTGACCAGTACAAGCTATGCAGGACTTCAGATAGGAGTTTTTTTTTTTCCAGCTCTGTCCAGAGATGACAGCACTTGAACATGGGATTGTCTTTACACAAAGCATGTACTCCCCTGATGAGCCTCATCCCTCTCTAAAACTTTGCAGGCAGAGTTGACTTTATAGGATTATAGGAACATAGGAGGGCATGTTTTGAACCAGCTCATTGGACCATCTAATCTAATATTCTCAACACTAAGTGGCAATGCCAGCATGTCAAACAGATCTTTCTGCTCCTACTATAGTTTGAAGTGACACAAATTGAATCTCAATGCATAGCATTACTCTACCCCTAAACAAAGGCCCTTCATATGCTTTCTAACAACTTCTCATTCCAACTAGGGATTCCTGTTATAACGGTGTATTTTATTAAGATAAAGAAGGATATTACTATATTTTGCTCCCAGCGTATTTGTACATATATGTTTGCATCCTTTACATTAATAATTGTTTCGGGCCCCTCTGATCCATTAGAAAAATCCAGTAGCTCTTCACTTTTGCAGAAAGTAACTGGGGAACAAACCATGATTGGCAGCCCAGACATGCATAGGCTGTCTCTTTGTGCCTTATTCTGTATCTTTCCTAGGAGGTACTGATGTCTCTATATAATAAGAATATGTGCATTTATTTTGTGCTTGCCAGCTAGCTAGACTGTGTAGACATTCTTCCACAATGAGAGAAAGAAGAAAAGAAAAAGAAAAACAAAACACTGGCACAGCTTTCATCTTTCACATATATGGAAATCAGTCATTTCTCTCCTTCCTTTATGTCAGACACTCTGATGATTACCTTCTTCACAGTTCTTCTTTGTTTCATGCTGGGAACACAAGTGAGTAAATAGTTTGAGCTAGGATGAGATGGACACAGATGTTGCCACTCGTTGCATGTTCCTTCTTTGCCATTGGATCCTGCAACACTTATAACTAAAGCAGGAAAGGAATGCTATCTGGACTTGCTCAACACCAAGCACCAAGAAGTGTGTGGCATCCTTGGGCTAGCTGGGGCAGCAGCTGAATGTAGATGTGCCAACCCAGAGCCCAGTTTTGTCACAGCTTCTTTTCTAATTTCAGAGAGAAGAAATATTTTTTAACAAATTTGCTTTGACAGGGTTGAAGATATTTTGAGCCACTCATGGTGGCCATAAGTTGCAAGAAAGTAACCTGATGAAGTAGAGATGCCTGCTTCACTTCTGAAAACTTAGGGAGAGAGAGATGGAACTACCAACTTTTCATTATTACTGATTTATGGTATGACCAAACTTGGTCAAAACAGATCTTACTATACCTCCTTGGTTCTGCACTGTGCATGGCATCCCCGCTTCTAGTGCCCATATGCAGCTCTTTTTATAAAAAATGTAATTCTGTTCCTGAGTTCTGGCAATGGGAAGGGCACTGTTTATTGTTTGTTTGTGATCTAAGGATGCTGCTTATTCTTTCAAAACAAAGTTATCATTTCTTGCTTCTGTACCTTATTATGTCTCCTCAACTTGCTGTTGTAAAGGAACAAAATTAGTACAACTGTACCTTCAGTCCCTGGTGACTTTTCCTCCAACTGAGAGCGTCTCTGCTATAAATTTCCCACCACTCACTGCAAAGGAAGTGGGAAATCATATTAGAAATATACCTCTGATTAAAAGCCCTCTTACTCTGATTTTTTTTTCCTTTTGTGATTTCCTTCAGTTCGTTGTAAGAACATAGCTTCTGCTTTTCAGGGTTGTCAGATTTATAGGATTCCACTTCCAGGCTAAACAAGGGCATAGCAGGAGTCTAAATTGCCAGGTTAACCCAAGCATTCTTTTTATTGTTGGCATCATCTGAAGCATTCCTATGACTGCATGTGGTAAAGGAATAACTTGCATTTCTGAGATAGTACATATGCCCACACATGTATCCTGAGATCTTTGGAATCACTATATCAGTATAATTTACCTGCTTTGTCTAGAAAGAAACCTGCAAGTGCTATGTGGAAGACTGATTCCATACACAAAGGTGGTGCAGGAATACATAGGACTAGACAAAGGTAGGAATTGATATTGTGAAGTGGTTCTATTTGGTGCAGGCCACAAATACTTGCAACTACTCTCTAACTACATGGTGTCAAGATGTATGCTATACTCTGAAATACTGGGTTCAGCAAAGCTGTAAGACTATCCAGAGATTTTACCTGGTACGTATGAACATTGAGTGAAATGTTTGAATGGAGTTTGTTCTTTGTTCAAAAGCCCCAAACTGTCAGAGTGCTAGAAAGTGTTTGGCCCAAGAGATCAGAAAAATCACACACCAGGCATTTCTATAAAAATAAATGTATTTACAGAAAGCACAAAAACATATTTACAAGCTGTGCATTCACACGCGCTCAGAGAGAACTGGGAAGAGAGGCTCTGCTGGAAAGCTACAAAAGCGAAACTAAAACAAGTCCAGGCAAGTTCCTTCCCCAGGCAATGCAGCCCCAACACCCAAGCTGAGGACAATTAAGTTTGATCTCTTCACCCTGCCGATACTTAAGAAAGTAGTCAATTACTATGGTAACCTAGTGGCTTGGCCCGTGCAAAAAAAAAAAACCAAATTCCAACACATTATATTAAACAGCATTGACTATCATGCTTTGGTCCAACATGACCATAAATCTAGGCTCTCCAAATTCTCAATCCCTCATTATGTAACTGGCTTAACTAGCAGTAGACTCTTGGATCTTACTGGTTTGAATGAACTTTATTGCAACTAAGAATGAAGCATCATTCCCACATACATATACACATCTAAGCTCTTGCTTCTATTGTTTCTGGGTTCTTCCTAATGCATTGCCTCTTATTCCTCCTATGCACTGATTAGGATAACATTTCATTATAGATGGTAAGAACCCCCATTGGGAGAGATGGGCTTTGATATAAATTAAATAAATAAATAAATAAATAAATAAATAAATTTGCTCAGGGAAGTTATTATTTAGAAAGGATGCCACCTATAATCAAAGTCTACAACCTCTTCCAGATCAAGGTTTGCATCTGGCCTTTGATTGGCGTTCTAAGGGCTACATTCCAAACACTACAAAAACTGGGTGGGACAACAAGCTAGATTTTAGTTCTTTTCCATGCCAGTGTAATTAAAATAAAATATAACTAATATCCTTGTTTTCCAGTTGTGTATTTGATTGTATTCCCCTGCTTTCATATTAAAAATTCCAATTTCATAGCAAATTTTGGAACTCATGGCTTTTGGGACTATGTGGTCCTTGGATTCAGTTTCTATACAATTGATGCAGAGCTAGACAGCCTTCAGTTGAAGATGATCTTGCTTTGAATCTTATGCATGAAGAAGGGCTTGGATTAAATGGAACCTTCTCCCAGTTCCTGGAGTTTTCAAACATTAATGGCAGTATGGTCTGGTTCTTCCAAGGAACCCTGGGAATTGCGGTTAGCATCTTCTACCTTCTGAGAGAATGACAACTAAAATCTGTAATGTTTATATTCCTATTAAAGGCTTGATTTGATATTTGCCTCTTACTAGAGTGTTTACAATAAATCATTACAACCATGGCCAGTGCAATTGAATTGTGTTAGGTCGAATCTTAATAAATGGGGTTTGTGGATTGTTTGCTTTCAATTTATTTTTTTTAATCCACAAATTATAGTATAAGCATGTGCATTTGAGGGTTGACTTAAAAAAAAAAGAGAATTAGCTTGGTGCCATTTCTATGATGTGGAAACTACTCATATGAAGAGGTTTTCTTAGCTGCTGAACTAGTGACAACTGGTACTTTGATCCTAGAGAAATGTGTTATTGCAATTGTGCATGGAGTTCACGGTGTGATGCCCACAGATAATATTCCACCAAAGTAAGATAATGGGTACCATTACTGAGCTACATCCTAAAGGAGTTCCATCTACAAAGGATTATGTAACAGAGGATTATGTCTTTGCCTGATGGCATAAACTGAATACAGAAACAAGTTGTGAATGAATTAAAGCAAGACCAAACAAAACAGGTTAATTGCAGCCATAACACTGAAAATTGTGACTCCCCAATTCCTACATAACAAAGTAGTCAGGTTCTGGATTTTACATTAATCTTTCCTGCCGTCTTCAGATTTCCAGTGAAATCACTCATAGTTTCGAAAGCAAAGTTTTGAAAGAACAGGATGAAAGAAAGAAATTGCACAGCCATCTTTAAAAGCATTAAATACGATTTGAGGAGCTCCAGTAAATTTTCATTTTCATTTCCTAGGCCTCTTTTTGGAGAAAAACAGTGCAGAAATCAGATTTTACCAGATTTTTCAAAACATACTTTCAATTCTTTTGGTTTCCACTTTCCTTGTTTTCACTTCCCTTTTTTGAACAGAAAAAGGGTGTGGAAAATAGGAGCTGCTTCATTAATTTCAACTGAACTAAGCTGAACACAACCTTTCAGCAGCCATCTTTGCAAACCCTAATCACTGATTATGTTGCTATGAACCTGGCAGGTCATCACGCACAACTGTGGATACCATTCATCTTGATGGATGAGAATCCCACTAGGCTGCAGCAGAACAGCATCTTCCCCCTTTTGTTCAAAATGCCAACCTAGCCATTTATCTGCATTGATCATATTCCAACATTTTCTCGAAAAGCAAGGGTCGTCTTTGGCTATTTGGTCCCCATGAAGGCCATTTGTGTTTGTTCTAGATGTGATTAGCCTGTCATCAAAATATGGCTGGCATATCAATCCAAATCAAAGGATGAATATGGAATATACATATACCAAGCTGCCGTTTCCTCAGACTCTTCATTCTTTAGCTCTAGGTTTTCCAACAAACATCACATTTTTGCAGCATGGATGGTCCTCTGACCCAGGAACTGCATGTGGCCCTCAAAGCTGGGTAGATCCCATCTACCTTCTCTGCTGCCTAGCTGACCTGTTAATTGTGCAGATCAGCTAAGCAGTTACAGTTGCTAGGAGCAGCTGGAAACCAAACTATCTGGGCTCCATCAAGCAGCTGATCAGCAGTGAGGACCAAGCTGATGTGTCCTGTTCCTAACAGCACTAGGAAAACACCCTGTACCATGTCACTGAGAAGGAGGAACACAAGATTAATGCAAGTATATTTTTGTGCATATAGTACTGTATATATCTGCACTATGAGGTGCATATGACCCTGGCCACAGGGGTCTGAAAAGTTTGCTCCAGAATCTCTCTGGAAATCCATAGAATCCAAGAGAATGATAGGGAAATTTACATTTTGTCCTTAATAGAAAAAATCAAAAGAAATGTTTTAAACGAAATTTTGTTGAAACATAAGCCCAATCAATCCAGAGACTAACTGAAACCAAAGTGCTTGATGTTTAGCTATTTTATTTCAGCAATAAATGCTTAAGTGTTAGTCTAATCTTAGAATGTGGATGTATTAGAGTTGTGGCTAGTACTGTAAATGAATGCTGGCTTCATGATATTATTAGTTTGGGGCTGTTGTTTTTCAGTTGGTCACTTTAAATTTTTTTTTATAATTTTGTATGATACATTATTCACCATTATGCCTTAAACCACGCTATAGATGTTCAGTGTAACTTTATTACATATATTGTGGAGCACATAACTTGATTTCCTTACAGTTCAGCATTTAAAATCTTATTTATAAAGCTGCATTAACATGCTAAATCAATTCCTTTTTGCCTTTCATTTTCCAGCTTAATGTTAGTTTCTCTGCGTAGCACATGTTCCACAACTCACCGTTCCACTGCTCAGTTTATTTGAAGTGAGTTTTTCCATTCCTATCAAGTGAGTGTCCTTTTCAGCATTTATTTTCATGTGCATTTGCCACACCACCATTCAGAGCACATTTATTTGAAGTTTGTTACATGTGCATAGGATCACACAACTCACGTAAACACAGCTGTGTTTGAAACTGGGCCATTGCAGATCTGAAGTCCATGACTTTGGGAAGTGGATGGTGAAGTTGTGGTGCTTAAATGTCATCAACCACTTAAAGAGCAGCCTACAAAACATGGTGTTCCTTGCACACACACATATACACGAACAGTCATATACAAACACTTGGCTGCATAAACACATGGGCTTATTATTAGTTGGAAATCTTTTACCCTTGATGTACACGGAGGATCTGGTTAGATTAAAAAAAATATTCCCCAAGAGTATCATATTTTCCCCTCTGAGTTAAATATAGTCACATCTGCCATGCAGTGTTAGCTTATAATTATTTTGCTATCCCTAGTTGAAAAACAGTTTTACCTTTAAAGACAAGTCCTTATCTTTCAAATAAGTTTATTCCAAACTTAGTTATTTTGAAAAGATTCCACCAACTCTATTCTCACTTAATTCCTCTGCAGTGGAATATTAACTAGTTGGTTTTAGCTAGCGTAAGCCACATGTATGCACTCTTTTCCTAAAACACTGTAATATTTCTACATTTAAGAGCTGTTTATATGAGTATATCTTTTAATACAAGAGCAAAGGATCCAGATATGCTCTGGTGTGTTACGGAACTTCAGTCTGAATATGTTCAGAGGTTACAAGTGAGAAATGTGGTCACTCTGTCTCATCCAGTCCCAATCTGCTGATCAGTCCTGCCCCAGTCACAGCAGCCATAAGCTCCACCAAATGTTTGCTACTTCTTCCCAGCAAATAATTGGGTTGAGGAAGTACAGTTCCTAACTGGAGAAAGAGCAAGATACTAACAATACAAAAGACAAGGCCAGCAAGAAAGACTTACGGAGCAGGAGTCTTTTCATCTTCTTTTTTAAAAATCCTCTGTTGCAAATATCTTAAATACTCTTGACATGTGCTTATCTTTCCCGTCCTTCTCTTTCTCTTTCACCACCCCTGTTCTTCCACATACCCTTCTTAAGGTTTGGTATTTCTAGCTGAATACCCATTGCTTTCATTTACCCTGAAAATGAAAGTTCTAGTTAGACTGTTGGGATCACACTCTTGGTAGATGAGGGCTGAACTCTGAAGTAATTTCTTTCGCAGTAAACTTTCCTAATTGAAAGTGGACTTGAACCTGGGACTTTCCAGTCCTAGTTGTTAATTTTTCTATGCACTTGGTGGTTGTTGCATAGAGATCTTGTGGGTTTAATAAAACCAACAGTTCAAGAACTAGATAAGAAAACTAACAAATGTATGACAGGTCTCTGAAAATTAAGCAAAGCAGGACAAGGGAGAATGTTTTGCTTTGTACATGCTATTTACACAAAATAAGGAAATGTGGCCTGGCTGATTTATCTAATTTTTAACAGAGATCAATCAGGACAGATTTTGGTTTTTGACTACAACATTCAGGCAAGAGGGAGAGGGGTTGCAGATCCCATGTATTCTTCCATACCAGTGTTCAATAATCCATCAGTTCCCAGATTGGCTGGGGCTGCTTTCCAGAATTCTCCAACAGTTTTGCTTTCTCAGTCTCAACTCTTCTGAAGGACTTTAAATTAAGAAAGGTTGCTTTATTCTGTTCATTAACACATGGGACATGTGTCAATAATCTGATTTGGCTGCTTCAGAAGACGGGTTGATTAACACCCTTCCAAAGGAAGGTGTTTCTTTCCTAGTAACTAGATACCACTGTCTCATGTCTGGAGGAATCTTGGTAGCCATATATAAGATAAAGTCTGTATTCCATAGAAACAATAGTTCAGCTTCTCTCAACCTTTTGACCCTGGAGGAACCCTTGAAGTATTTTTCAGAGCTCAGGGAACCCCTGCACATTCAGGCTCAGATATAGGCCAGAAGTTACAGAATTATTCTATTTGTTTCATGTGTAGGCCTGTATATATGCATTAACAGTGTTCTTAAACTAAAAATGATGAAACTTACTTCTTTAAGGTGAAGTTGCCCGAATTTGAAATAATTTTTTAACTAAATCATGATCTCCCAGGGAACCCCTAGTGACCTCTCGCGGAACCCTTGGATTCCACAGAACCCTGGTTGAGAAACCCTACAATGGATTGTAACTGATTTGAAATTTGACAAGACTTCATCCAGGATGTAGTTTATAGCTACCAGTGTTTGAAACAGAAACAGCAAATATTTTTAAGGAAATTGTGTGAATTTTCACTCTTCCTTCAGCCTAATCCAATGTGGGTCTGAATTTCTCAGCGGTCCTAGAATTTTGGTTTTAATTGCGCCACTTCCCATGTTATAAACATAAATCAGTTTTATTCGTGTTTATTAATAAGCCTTCCCTCAAAGAATGCTTGGAGATGGTAGTACAGAACCCTCATCCATCTACATAGAACTACAATTCACGAAGTTACTTTAAGGGAGGCAACAGCTCTGTGCAGTGCAGGTGAATATGCATCTACAGTTATGGACAAGGTAAGTCTCCCAGATCCTTTGTGTAACCCTTATGAACAGGCATATTTAAATGTGCATTGTACTCACCATGGCAGTCTTATACAGAAGAGGTGTGCAAGCTTTTTAAATCTGGAAGTCAAATCTAGCCTTTGAATGGTTTGTCAGCAACCACAGACCATAAAGTAGATGGTGCAGGAACAGATTTGCTCTGATTAATAGCAATTTGATTCTTCCCTATATAATTTGGTTGAAAAACTTTCAGAGTCTGTATGCAGGCTGTAGATTGCATGTTCTTGTTCTACAGGACTCAGTAGTAATGCCATATAAGCATCTGGGTTCCTGGCTTTCCATTTTCTAGAAATCAGCTGCATATAACACCAAATAAATTATCCATGAATTGCTCCAGGTAGTTCCTCAGAATTTATGGTTTTGGAGTGTGCATGGGAGAGGGAGGGAGAGATGGATGATCTGAGAAGCTCTTCTAATCATCTAAATGGGGAGGTATTGTTGCATTACAACTGAGCCTTTTACTATTTGAGGAAATTCATCAAAACTCACTTCCTTCTCATCTTTAAAGATCCAAATGTGTAGTAGTAAAGTAATGTTTTACTCCTTTGATTCTAGAATTTAAAAAAATGCTAGGTGGTGAGGAGACATTATATTATTGCACTATATATTCAGGAGCTGCAAATTTGATAAGGTAATCTGCTTCTTCTTGTCTGTTACTTTTCACTTGGCAGTTAGATTTAAGAAACAGAATCCAACTTCCTGATAAAAGTCATTATGTAAAATCCACAAATGCATTCATATTGTGAATATTAGGGTCATCTTGTAAAAATTGCAAAATGAGCCTGGCAAATCATGGTTATTTTTGTTAGACCTTTATTTTAGCTATCCCACCCCCCACCCCCCACCCCCCAGCTTTGCTGGTTGCAAATGAATGACATACTATAGTGTAGTTTGCATTTCAATGGGGAAAGATAAGCTTCCTCCTCCTCCCAGAAAAGAAGGGGAGTGAACATTATATTATTATAAATAACAATGAATAATGTCAAGTCTTTTTAAAAGTAGCTCTGAGATGAGACCTAAAAGATACCTGGCTGGGAATATTGACTACAAAAACAGTACTCATATTTATCAAAAGAAAAGGAAAAAAAGAAAAGAAAAAAGAAAACTGTCTCAGGATTTTATCACACATACAAACAAGCTGGCTATATCCAGCTGGCTAGATCCTAGGTTTCCTATGTGTGTGAGATTGTATGTTGTGTCAACTCTGCCTTACTAAGCTAAACAAGGTAGGGAAAGCCTGTGGAGCACAGCTTCTGGAATTCTTTCCAACCCTTAATAATATGCTCAGCTCTGTGTCATGTGACAACAGGAAGTGGGGATTAAGAATGGGCCACTTGGCAGGATTCTGAACCACTGCATCAGAGGGATGCACTGGGGATTTTTTTTTTTTTCCTACCACAGCCACTGTCCAGATCCAGCCCAATTTTGAACTTCATCTTTCTTTTAGAGGATTCTCCCCTCCCTCCCCCTAAATTTGGTCACATTCTGTTTTGGAGAGTTATCATGCTGACAGGCTGACTGGCGAAAATCATTTCTTTCCAACATTCCATTGGGTTGGACAGAGCAAAATCTCTGTTGATGAGCACCCACGTCACCATTTTGCACTCTCTCACAGACATTCATTGAATATGGCTCTTTATCTAAGCTTTGTTGCTGTTTCCTCCAAATCTCCCATTTTAGATTCTGGAAACCAGGATTTATACCCAAGGGGGCAACATGTTGCTCATGGACACTTATTAACTGAGCTTTTTAGCTCAGTGTTTTTTTATGAATACAACATAAAGGCAGAAGTATGTGTGGTGGGAGAAAGCCATTATTTCCTGGCTTAATTTGGTCAGAAGCTTATCTAATCCATCCATCCAGAAAGAAAGAACAGCTATGAATGTATGAAAAATGCCTTATTCCTAAAAGCTATTTTCTTCTGTGGCTTTTTGGCATTTCCTCAAAGTCATGAAAGAAACACTATCCATGTATTTTAAGATATTAGTAGAACACCCTTCCAAATGTGGTGTGTGCAGAACATTCTCATCATGATCATGGGCACTTTGCTTTATAGCCAGTCGTACCAAACAGTTTAATAAATGCCAACTCTATAATAAGTATTTTGGCTGGTTGTGGCAGAATTGATTCTAGAGTGTTTGCAGATATTTTCAAACACATCAGGTGCATGAGTACTTAAAAATAAGTCTCTTGTCTTTCAGGGGGCATATTTACAAAAATATATGCATACGAGTGCTGCCAACCACACACAAAAGTTAGAATTCAGGTCCTAAAATCCTGTTCCTCCATTATTTCAGCCATAACTGTCTTTCACTTTGAAAATGTTTTTCATTTGTTAAAAAAAAAAAAAAAGTAAACAGCAGTAGAGTGGAATACCACTGTTTTGGAACAGCTCTGCTATGGTCAAAGGGATTCTTTGAGTCAATTTTCAGGAATCAGCTTGCTGTAACTTTTTTCTTCTGTTTCATTTTTACTCATATATAGATGAAACAGAAGATCTGCAGAGTGATAAATTCATTTGAGTAACTTTTTCCTGGTTTCAGCCCTTGGAACTAGATCCTTATTTTATATTTATATTCCATATTTCCTCCAGGAGCACAAGACAGCATGTACGTTATTACTCCTGCTTCCAATCTTATTAACTCTCTGGGATAGATTGGGTTGAGAGTGAATGACTGGCTCAAAGGGATATAATGACTAGTTTTATACCTTGCACTAAGCCATAATGTGGTTTGCTTGGCTTTTTGTTTAAAGTTTGGGTGAAACCAGCCACTATGGATTGAAAACCATGTTCTATGGTTTAGCATTATGCCTAAACCAGACTACAATGGCTTGTTCAAAAAACACTGACTAGCCAGTGAGTCTCCATGACTGAATGTGGTTCCTATAGCCTATATCACTCCCTGAAACAGATCTAGAAACTAAACTGTGGTTTAAAATCAGCCTTGCTACTCTTTATGGTAGAAGCAATATGAGTGTGTTGAGTATGTTGAGTAATTCAAGCTTCTAGTTTTTTAGTGTCT